>NW_022145613.1:35692104-35982104 GCF_000002235.5 Strongylocentrotus purpuratus | reverse complement strand
TGAAGATTGTGGTAGTGGTGGTGATGGTGGTGGTGGTGGTGGTGGTGATGGAGGTGTTGAAGATTGTGGTAGTGGTGGTGATGGTGGTGGTGGTGGTGGTGGTGATGGAGGTGTTGAAGATTGTGGTAGTGGTGGTGATGGTGGTGGTGGTGGTGGTGGTGATGGAGGTGTTGAAGATTGTGGTAACGTTGGTGGTGATAGTGGTGGTGGTGGTGGTGATAGGGATGTTGGTAATTTGTATGGAGGTGTTGAAGATTGTGGTGGTGGTGGTGGTTAGGGGTGGTGGTGATGGTGATAGTGGTAGTGATGGAGGTGTTGAAGATTGTGGTAACGTTGGTGGTGATTGTGGTGATGGTGATAGAGATGTTGGTCATTTGTATGGAGGTTTTGAAGATTGTGGGGATGTTGGTGGTGGATAGGGGGTGGGGGTTGTAGTGGTAGTGGTGGTGATGGAGGTGTTGAAGATTGTGGTGATGGTAGTGGTGGTAATGGATGTGTCGAAGATTGTGGTAACGTTGATGAGGATGTTGGTGGTGGGTAGGGGGTGTAGGTGGTGGTAAGGGTGGTGGTGATAGTGGTGGCGTTGATAGCGATGTTGGTCATTTTTATGGAGGTGGAGGTGGTGGTGGTAGTGGTAGTGGTGGTGATGGAGGCGTTGAAGATTTCAGTGATGGTAGTGATGGTGATTGAGTTGTTGAATATTGTGGTAACGTTGATGAGGATGTTGGTGGTGATAGTGGTGGTGGTCATTTTTATGGAGGTGTGGAAGATTGTACTGATGGTAGTGAAATGGACATAGTCCCTATGAATCTTGCTGATGATGTGATGTATTGAAGATGCACAGTCAAATATATTTGTTTATTTCTTAAAGAAATGACAACAGTTGCCATAACAATAATTTAGTTTGATGGCTGCATTTAGTGATGATGTAAATGAAGATAAAAAATGAGAGAGGATAGGTATAAAATAGTTTCTTTTGAAGATGGTGATTGTGGTAATTAAAAAATGTTTCTAGTAGTAAAGTTGTTCTTCATATATTTGTGTTTTCTATTCATGTACATGTATTATACATGCACATACAATAATGGTTGGTCTATCTCCTTGTATATGTAATTGTATTGGTATAAAAAATACTACCTCACATCCATCAAAGTATACAATCCGGATGAAAAGAACAAAATTTACATTTTTGTCCACATGTTCTTGTTCTGAATGTCCTATTTCTTGATTCTTTTGCAGGAGAAGTGTGACAAGTATTGGCCAATCAACTCTGATCCAACCGTCTTTGGCAAGGTGATCGTCACCAAGCTAGCAGAACACACCCATGATACCTGGGCTGTCAGGGACTTCAGACTCAAAGTGGTGCGTTTTTCCGATCAAATCGTATCTTCACATATCTATCTGAATGATTAAGAAATATATACAGAATGGTTTCGGCAAAGAACTGTGAAGTGTTAGTTGTGTATCCCAATCAAAAGCAGCTTTGTTATTTCAGAGGTGGGACGGCTCGGTGATAGAGCAGTGGTCTTTTAAAAGGGGGTCCCGGTCGATGTGCTAGTGCCCTTTGGTAAGGCATTAATCCTCATTACCAAGTCCCTTTAAAGCTGTTGGTCCCTTGGTTGCTTACTTACAAGCATGCATACACATGCATTCTTAGCAGGTTAAACAGACAAGCAAACAATCAGATATTTGATTGAAATCTGTTTGAAAATATTTATCTTCTGACCCGCACATTTTATTTCTTTTCCCATGTCATGTATCAGTAGTAGGTATTGCATGTGGTACAGTTGAAAGAATTAAGAACCCACTGGACATTTGATAAAATGTGGTGTTTAGTGCAGACCCAGTGGTATATGACATGTGAGTCTATACTTTCCAGCCAGATATACAGTAAGAGAAGGCTTCAAGGCTTGTTCAGATATGATGCCGCCAAACAGCAGTATTTTATTAAAGATGACGTTAAAATGTATTGCACTTCAAATTTCTGTATCTTATAAGCAGAGCTCAGTGATTACGTGCAAGTCCTTTGTTGTGCGCAGGTGCCGTTCACTTTCATGTTTAAAAAACGCTGCAGCTTTTTCTAGGCAGTTACCGTGCCATATCTGAACAAGCCTTTATTTTTACAAAGAATAAGTTTGGTGTGCCCCTTCCCTACATAAAAGACTAGAAAATCATCACATAATTATCACTCCTAAATGACAATTGGAAATTGGGATCCTCTCTATGATGATGATGATTCACAGCATTTATATTGCGCCATATATATTTTAAAAATACATTCAAATTAAGGCATGAGCTCCTTCAATAAAGTTAGCATTTAAATGTCTGAAGGAAGATGTGAGTCTTGAGTGAAGCTTATGTGGATCTAACACACCTATAAAGCTAATCAATATAACACCTTGCTTTACTCTATGACAGGGAAGTGAAGAACGTCTGATACGTCAGTATCACTTCATCTCCTGGCCGACACATAGCACACCCAGGGTTAGCAGACCTACACTGAACTTTGTGAAGAACATCAGAGAGGAGCTAGAGTCACCCAAGCTCAGCGGACCCCTTGTTGTCCACTGCGGGTAAGTCTAGAGCATAAGGTGTAGGAGTAAGTGGATAAAGGGGTGGAAGTTTTGTGACATCAGGGGGGTGTTTCACAAAGACTAAGATCGACTTTAAGTTAGACTTAACTATGGTAGGCCATTCATGCCACTAGTTCTTTTAAAAATTCCTGGCATTGGTTTCTCAAGGGATGTACAAATCTACAGAATTTAGATTCGTTGATAGTTCATTATTGAAGGAAAAAACATTATCTAAAGATCATAAGTTAGAGAGCAATGGTGATAGCAACCAGTGGCATGAATGGCCTGTCATAGTTAAGTCCAACTTAAAGTCGATCTTACTCGTTTAGTAGTTGTTTGATTCATGTGATCACCAAAGTCTTAGATAACTAGGATTGGATGCTTAGCTTCACCAATGCCCAAGACGATAATGATAATAGTTATACATGTAAATGGTATATACTATTTATAAAGCATTTTAAAGAAAGTTTTCAAGATAGATGTCAGCCAACTCAAACAAGGAGGAGGCTAATGCTCGATTCTTTGGAAAAGATTATTTGCATGATTACTTTATCTTATAAACTATACATACATTCTGTACAAGTGTATGTGGTATTATACTAGTTTGTCAGTAATCAATTTGCATTGCACTTGGCAAGAGTATGATATACAGGGTTTTAAGAATATCCTATAGTGATCTCATACTACATGTTCATTTATTGTACTTCTTTTGTAATGTTCAAGGCTTCATGTATATTACATGATTTAATTGAGGAGGCATTTTATTTCAAGTGGCATAATAATAATAATAATATTCCGTGTTTATATAGCGCTCAATACATCGATACAACAATGTGCCTAAGCGCATTACAGATATATTATTACCCCGGTCATCGGATTCAGGCTTACCCGCACACAATGTATGCACATTTTCCACTCCCTGGGGAGCATTCCAGCCAGTCGCCATTTGAGACATTGCGTAGCCTAATATCCCTTTGATTGTTTGTTTTACAGAGCTGGTATCGGCCGAACCGGTGTCTTCATTGCTCTGGATATCCTCTTACAGGAGCTGAAAGCAGATGAGAGGACAGTCGATGTGTTTGCTGTCGTTGCTAAGATGCGCAGGGAGAGATGCTCACTTGTTCAATCACTGGTAAGTCACACACAATCATAACTAGGAAACGCAGTCATTTTATTGAAGTCATTTTGTACATGTTGTGGTTGATTATATTATAGATGAATGCAGAACAGTGCAGTAAATTACATATAATACAATTAAATAATTATACAGACATTTATCATGTGAAAAATTTCCACATAAAGATGGTGTTCAAGTCACTTACAATATGAACGTTCAATGGTTACAGTGTTCTGTGGATGCTAGTTGTTTTGTTTATGATAATTGAATGTTTGGGGAAATCTTTTTTTATATGATTTAATCAAAAGTAAATTTATTTAAAACTCATTTCTTAATGAAAGGTCTTTTGAAGTGTTAAAGACTTGTAGTTTGCATGATATGTGAATAGGAATGAGGAGTGGAGTATTAACATGACAAATTAAATGAACAGTGATGTTGATTTTTCAAATATTGTTTGTCTCTTTGCAGGTCCAGTACATCTTCTTGCATCGTGCACTAGCAGACTTCCTTCAGGGACAGGGTCATGGCGTTGAGGTCAGCAGCATTGAGAGATCAGATGGTATGTCAAAACCTTCAAATTTCCCTTTTAAATGTTTCCCTTTTAAAGATAAAGAAAATGTATTAAAAAGAAGTCAATGAAAAGAAAAATTAATGTAATGAAGTTCCTTGTGAAGGTTCTCCTGGACTGGACTGATGTAATTACAGCAATCCTCTCATTCTATTCTTATACTTAACTAAGGGGGCTTGGGCTCATGCCTCGTCCATCATTTTTGGCAGCAAATTTAAACTTATTTCATAAGTCTTCATATCAAACATTTGAGAATTAAAGGTAATACAAAGTTTTGGTCATATTTCAACAGGATTGGATTATGAAATTTAAAATTTGCATTACTATTGTGAAACCTAGTGTTACAATTTAAGCAACTTCAACAAATTTGGGCTCTAAATTGCTAAGGATTTCAAGAAATTAAAATATCAAATTTATCAGTGATTCCGATAAATTTCAAATAGCGCCTACGGCCGTACAATGGTAGCTGCGACCATGAAAATTTCGGAATTGCATTTCTGATACCGGTATATATTTTCCAAACGGGGAATAGAAAATCGGTCAATTTTAGTCCAGAAACATTGTTTTGAAGCTAAAGTAATATGAATCTTGAGAGGGAGCTATACAACATAACAAGTTCATTATTCACAATTTCATCACTTTAGACTCAATTTCAACCGCAACAACGATCATCGAATATTGTAGGATCGCATATGTACTGTATTACCTTTAAAAATACATTTTTATTCAAAGGTAATGAGAAATTATTTATTACCGCTGCCAATTTGAAAATTGTATCAACCAACATGTTATTGACAAACTTTCCTTTCTTTTTTTCTTTCTTTCATTCTTCAGCCGGGAGTATTCAATCCGATGAAATAGAGCAGATGAGTAATACATCTCTTTGAACACATCGCACAAACATGGAAACAAGATGAGATGTGCCTCATTTGCCAACAGTAACTAAATCTGTAATGCTATGATGTATTCAATACTTTTTAAAATTTGTTATTACTGTTTAGATGTAAATGATGTTGAAACCTTTTTAATTGAAAAAAAACAATAGGTTACTCTGTCAATATCATCATCTAGATTCGATTAATTTTCTCTCACTCTCTCTCCCTCTCTTTCTCTCTATTAAAAAGGCCCTTGCCAGTATATTTATGTCTTTGGATTTGTACTTGTAGTTGTATTAAGCATTACAAAATAAAATATCATTAAATTCAAATGATTTGATACCTTTGTGTTTGTTATATTGTAAGAAAACAGATAATAGTAATACCGAAACCACTTAAGTCGGGTTATGCAACTTTCAATTATTAAGGGATGTTACTCAATTTTGATCTCAGAAATGAAATGGGCAAGAAAAGTATAAAAATTCAAACGATGGGTCGATTTTGTCTGAGCTGATTTCATCTGTATATAATAGAAACCCTGCAAATACTTTCTTCACTGATGGAATTAATAATTACAAATTGTGATGTGGAGTGATATATTATTCAGAAACCTGCTTACGGTTCTGTTTCTGCTATGTGAATTGTTAACCCTGGCAAGTCTTTCATGAATACTGATTTCATTCAGTTTCAGTGATTATCATGTGTAACTCACATTGCATGTGTTGAGTCTTTCATAGAACTATTTCATATATTATACGTATACAAGAAGTATGGATTTGTATTGAAATAGAGTCATTATAACTTCATAGATTTGTGTATATTTTATGTTTATGTAAATCAAATTATTTGTAGAATTCAAATTGTGAGATAAACAACTCAGGGTATGTGGGCTTTTCTTATTTTGTTGTTCCTTTTTATTAAGTAGTATGCCTCATTTAAAGTGTAGTTTGTGCATTAAGTCTATTTACCTAATTATGAGTATTCTATTGAACTATTTACTCGCATATACTAAGTTTATTTACATTTCTTCTATATTGTTTTAATTTTTGCATGTAGAGATCAAAACAACTTTTGTATTTAAAAAAGAAGTCGCTATATTTTGGTACTCTAAAATCGGATACTGTTTAATTCTTTATCCCGTGAACAACATAGCCAATGAAAAGTTCCCCTTTGTGTTGTTTTAGACATTCCTGGATCTACCCTTAGTTCAGTGATGCAGTTTTAAATGTATTGTTACCAACTGAAATCATATTTTTCTTTGAGTTCTACCCTTTGGAGTAGATATATATTTTACTTTCCTCTCCTGCTTCTTCATAGATTTTTTTATTGTAACTGAATAATAATCGGTTAAAATCATCTTAAGATTTATATTTCCAAACCAATCAGAAAAAAACTTTTTTTATAATGAAAACTTTGTGATGAATGTTGAAGAATTGAATTCTTAAAAATGAATTGATATCACATCAGATGCTGGAAATGTATGTTTGATTAAATGATATGGGTTTGTCTTTTCAAAATTATGATATATATGGAGGAAAACAAATAACGTCATATCTATGTTGTCCTGTAAGAATTAAGAATACTGATTTACTTGTTGAAAATCATCATATTTATAAGTGAAGCAAAGTGTCTTTCAAATGTATATTTTTATAAGTTAGCAAGCATTGGAAATTAAATTATGTCTTTCAAACATTCTTTCTTGTAGGTGGTGAAGGGGCTTTTTACGCATTTTATTAAAAATATAAATATATATATATATATTTTTCATACATTTGTCACGATGAATATGATTATGATGACTACCGATTAACGGTAGTCCATACTACTATGTGATTCTAGAGGTGTTGTGGTCTAGTCCCTGCACTGTGGACCGCGAGATATAGGGTTCAAATCCCTGCTACAGCACTAATGTCCTATTGCAAGACCTTTACCTACATCCGCCTCAACTGAGCAGAGGTAAATGGGTACTCGGTAGGAAGAAATTCCTTGAATGCTTTAGGGTCTTAGCATTGCTTCTCAACTAAAGCCATGATAATAATATAATACTCTTTATTAATAAAAATGAGGGGATATTTGTTTTGTTATTATTATTATTATTACTACCTCTTGTGTACTAGTGACAAACCACATCTCATTATATTGTATCGCGACATTTCTTGTATCAAATGTTACCCAAGATAAGAAGTGATTATGCAAATTCCTTCATGAATTATATATTCCTAATCAGAGGTAGAAATCGGCATAAGGTAAACATAATCATGCCTCTCTCTTATACGCAATCGGTACAATATGTCCATATTCAATGTATAATTTCATAAGCTGAAATGTTATGAAAAGCATATGTATGTAATTGACATATGTATTATTTCAAATAGAAATGTACACTTGTGATTTGATATCAAAAATAATTTGTTGATGCTGGGTGAGGGATAATTATTTTATGAATAAATTATGGTTTACAATGGAAATGACGTATGTGAGTCTTATTCAAATTGTAGCATAAATTATATTGTTTTTCTCTTTCACTTCCTGTCTATTCATCTTCTATCCTCTTTAAAAAAAAAATCTTTGTTCTCAAAACTTCTTTTGGGCTTCATCATCTTTTATGCAATAGTTTCACACCATTTCATAAGTTTATATTGGTATAACTTGAAACTGATATTTTACAAAAACCACTCCAGACAAACCTTGAAATGAGACAAAAGGTGCGAGAGTTTCTCTTTAATACTTCAAGTACTTGAGTATTTCATTTATGAAATAGGAATGTCAAGCTACTATTATCAACCACTCAATGATTGACAGAAAATAAGTGTTGTGACCGACTGCTAACCTTTCCAACTTTGTTTCAATAATGAAATCATGAAATTTCGGTTTCCAATTTATCTGTGTAATAATTTTGCTTTGAAGCTCAAAAGAAACTTCCTTAGTTGAAACATACTTAACAGTACACGAGACTCCCACTCAGGCGCGTACGCAGGGGGGGGGTGAGCCCCCCCCCCCCCTTGGTATTTTTTTTTTTATTATAAAAAAAAAAAAAAAAAAAAAATCATGCCCATGGCTGACCTAAAAAATTGTTAAACCCCCCCCCTTTAAAAAATCCTGCATACGCTACTGCTCCCACTGTAGCATCCATACACCATACTGATGTACATGTGTTGTTGTGCATGCCTGACATATCACCACAAGGTAGAGCTATTATTACAGTCGGGTATCCACAGGAAGTGTTAAAAAAATATGAAATAAAGCGATAATCTGAGTTTATCTTGCTCTTCTTCACATTGAGGCTGATGTAGGCTAAATCTTTTACACATCCGTTACGCAGCAATTATATTGATCTAAGATTCGAAAAACGGATTCTACGGGAATCTCTTTTTCTCACTTTTGCACATGACACTGATCCTAATAAACAAAGATATACTCCATCCTAGAGATTATTTGCCAGCACCATCAGGCAAGCTAGAATTCGTCATTTTCAGACTTTCACAGATTTAAATTGAAAATCGTGGAATTTTCCCCACTTCCTTTCTTTTTCTTTTGTTTGTTTCGAAATGGATTGAGCAAACCATTACGAATTTAAAATCGTACAATATGATGTATACAACATCATATCAAAAAGTAAACATCCGTGCCATTTATATGCAAGAAGTTGTATGCTTCTTCCTAATATTACAACTGTTTGCTTTCCAGCATCATGATTCACTTATCTACATTCCATTTGAAGTAAATGTGCTTTTGACGAGCTTTGTTTTTTTTATACTGGCGTAAAGATCTTTAAGATCCGAACCAATTACACTTTCATCGCTACTCATTGTACTCTCATCGTATCCATGTAAAGTCTCTTCCTGGTGTCCTCTTGTATCTTCATTGTTCTCAAATTGAACATTGGTTACAGGAACTTGATGTTTATGCGTCAGGATGTTTGCCATTTTGCCGTGTCGAGGCGGTATTTTAGGTAACGGTCTGCCTGAAACATTTGGTAGCATAAACCTTGATGATAACCCAGAGAATCCTTTGAAATAAGTGTGAGTTACTTTCTTCTCGACAGCTTGGCCCATTTGTGATATTTCTTGTTCCCTGGTTAAAGTTCCGAATTGAATCCTTGGATGACAGTCATCGGGTCCGGTTGTCGCAGTGTCAATCGAAGTCGAGTTGTCGTCATGTCTGCGTCGAGGCGGTATGGGAGGCAACGATCTGTCTGAGCCATTTGGAAGCTTAACGCTTGAGCTTAACCTGTTGAAACCTTTGAAATAAATGTGAGATACTTTTCTCTCAACAACTTGGTTCATTTCCGATCCATCCACCTGTTCTATAGACAGTGTTTCTGGTTGATTCCTTGGCTTGCCGCCTCTGCGTTCGGCTTCAAATTGTCCATCATCACTCATAGGTTGTGGTGAATTCCTTTGTGCTACCCGAATTACTGGAACAGATTCACTATCAGTTGAAGAAATTGAACAACTTATATCCATAGGATCCACATACTCTGAGTCCTGGAGGACAGAACTACCTGTGCTTCCCCTAGTAACTCTCTCTTGAATACTAGTCGATCTGAAACTACTTGCAGGACTCCAGCTTGAGCCATTCCAGAACGCGTTTCCTATCATTCTCCATGAGATTCGTCTGCTTACATTGTCACCTTCACTTTGGCTGGATGTTCCGTCGCTAAAAACATCGACCACACATTTGTCCTGGGAAATTTTCGGATGGAAGGAAGTCAGTTGGCTTCCGGAGGGCGTGTTCCTCAAAGCTGGAAGGCTATCCTTGCCAAAGTGAGAACCGAAAAGAGTACTGATCCTGTATGATCTACACGAGCTTAACGATGAAGTATAATCGCTGTATAGTGATGAACTGAATCTGGAGCGACCAGAAGAAAAGGACCCCGAGGAGGACATTCCAAATGACCAACTACCGCTTGATGTTTCGCCAGTGCGACGAAGAGAATTATAAAACCGACCAAGAGAATTCGTCTGAAAAGGAAAGAGATGAACAAATGATTCATAAATAAAATTTGAATCTTCAAGCGTATAGAAGCAACAATCAACTTGTACAATATAAAAAGCAATTATATTCATTAATTTCCACAGTGAGCTTAAGATTCTATGTATGAGATTACCTAAAGCAAAACGTTTAAAGAATTGGAACTGATGATATGAAGAACAACTAGAATTAGGAGTTCAATTAGAGTTACAGGTAAATATACATTCATATCCGAAAGATAGTATTTACACCACATCCGAGGGGGGGGGGGGGGTTGTCGCATGGAAAAGAAGGTAAGCATGATCACTATATTTCATAATTGTGAATTTCTGACTAGGAAGTATGTGGTCGTGAAATGATATAATAACCCTGAAAATGCGTGGCTCTTCTGTTATCATACCAATATTGTTCTTCTATCGGCTCGATATTTCAATGCGTTTTGAGGGGGGGGGGGTGGCGATAATACTTTATTAAACGGTATGACCAAACATAACTTTTACTGCAAGGGGTTCACAGTTGCTCCATTCATTTTTATTTACCAGTTGTAGTGATAACTTTTCGAATTGGTTTAGCCTTTTAATCATTGATAGGGAGGGGGTTATTCAACTTTTCTATAGGCAGATGATGTGGTCATGATTAAATTAAATTAAATGTCATAACTTACCGTTGATCCTGATCGGGGTATCGGAGCAGTTCGGGTGTTGATTTTGGACACAACGCATCGAACTGCGAAGATGATAATAAGAACCAATACTGCGATAGCGATGATATGTATACCTGTGATAAGCAGGTAGGATTTCGTCTCATTTCTCTGGCCTTCATTCCTGAATTCAATCGTCTGAAGTGGCGAGGAAAGGGTTGTTCGTGTTTGGTTTTCAGTAGGTGGTGTAGTTGGTGTAGATGGTATATCTGTATTAGAAAAGGAGTAATACAATAATGAGATAGTTAAAACAGTGCCTTATTTTTCCAATAGGATGCAGCTTTCCAGTTAGTAACCGTCGATTTAGTTTTAGGGCCATGTTGATCTTTTACATTCTGGATGACTATATTTTATATTATAAATCAATAGAAACGTTCTGGCCCTGGCCTGATTCTTCAATAAGTTCGCACAATGTTTCACGCCACTGAAGGTGATTATGTGTGTTTGTTTGTTCGCTTGGGGTCTTATCCAAACGTTCAAATACATTAATATAACAATAATAAATGCATGTTGAACAAAGATCTTAACAAACCTTTGATTATTGTTCCATCGCTCAGATTGGCAACTAGTTGTAGAGTGAAACCTGGTTTCTCATTTGAGTAGTCAGATGTGAAGATGATGGTGAGGTTATTCCCCTTGGTCCGGTACGGGTATTGAGATAGAAACCATGGTTTCCTTTGCGCCGTGAAGTTGGACCAATCCGATCTACTGAACGGAGCTCTGTCATCCTCTCTCATGAAGACGAAGTCGTGTCCCTCTTCCAACCAAAGACTCGTCATCATCGTCGTGATCACACACGGAAGCTCGGTCGTCACCCTCCAAAGACGGTAACCGTTGTTACTGTAGTTGACATTTTGTGTGGGATAGGTTAGATCGTAAGGTGATGCAGTCGGGCATGGCAGATTTATATCAACTGTATAAAAGGAATAACGAAAGTCAAAAGAAAAAATAAAGCAAAACATATCAGTAAGATTATTAGTTATTTAAAATTAAGTTTTACATGCTGAAGGACAATGAAGACAAGAAAAGATGTGAAACATTTGGCAAAACTTTTTAAAAAGCCATTTTCTACCTCGTGTTTGCAAAATGTTTTTTTCACTCCTTTTAAACAAAATGGATAACATTTTGTAACAGTATTGAACGAAAATTGAACATATCCTAGCCTAAACAGTTATACCAATATTCTTTTCTGACAATAATCTGTTCTTTTACAATACATGCTGAGGCAAATAATTATATAGACAATTTTTCTTTCAGATCAAATTCCTAGGTGAGTAAAACACAAACAGATCTATACTATACAATAGTTTGGGCAAGTTTGAACTTGTTTAATTCAATATTTACTTCTTGATATATACCTTTTCTCTTCTCAGCCTGGATTGAAAATGTGATGTTCGGCGGACGGTGTGAAATGATATCCTTTTTTATGTTTAGCTTCATCCACATACCCCTACTCGATGATATGACGTCATTAGGGAGATTCCCACCACTAATATGATTCAAGAAAGACAGAGATGGAGGGAATGGGAAGGGAGATCGAGAGAGAGAGGGGGGTGAGAGAGTGGGAGAGAGAGAGAGATGGACACCGAAATAAAGAGAGAGAGAGGGGGAGAGAGAGAGAGAGAGAGAGAGGGGGGAGAGGGAGGGGAGGGGAGAGAGAGGGAGAGAGGGAGAGAGAGAGAGAGAGAGAGAGAGAGAGAGAGAGAGAGAGAGAGAGAGAGGGGGAGGGAGGGGAGAGAGACGTGATAGAAAGGGGAAATAATAAAATGGTGATTAACACGTTATATAACTTTAGGCTAAGGATTAGAACTTGAAAGAATAATATCAACCAACCAAAAAGTGTTTTAGCATACTTATTTGTGCCTACCCCGCTCCCTCTCCCCTCCCCCCCCCCCCCCCCCCCCTCTCTCTCTCTCTCTATCTATTCTGTCTCTGTATCACTCTATCTAAGTCATTTGTGACTATGAGAGATGGGGCAGAAATAAATAGAGAAGGAAGGGAGAACAGAGAAGAGAGAAGGCGACACATAGAGAGAGAGAGAGAGAGAGAGAGATAAGCAGAGACAGAGAAAGAACGAGACAGAGACAGAGAGACAGATATTATAGACAGGATGGTTGGCAATATTAGACAAAATGCGACAAGTTATACCTGAATGTTGCCAACAGACTGTTTGTTGAGACCTCAGCGTCATCTCCTCGATCACCGATCTCAAGAAAGTCATATCCTCTGGTCAGGTTGAAATGTGAGAATTTAATCCTCACTTGGTAGTCGTCATCAGGGGCAAATATCATCCAACAGTAATCATAGTCTACATCATGGCTTACATTGATGAGTCCTTGAGTTTCATTCAAATTGTAATATGCTGGTCTACCTGTAAAAGAATAAACATGTCAAACCTCTTAGCAAATTGATATTAACATATCTATTTTCTAATAACAAATCTAAAAATATACATGATTCATGTTTCAGGGACGTTGCGGTCACTGGAGAAGATCTCAGGCAATATTGGCAGAGTTGACATAAGTTAGTACATGAATATGAATAGTCGATAGCCACATGGCTCAGGGAAATGGTTTCATGAGCTCTTTATTACATCATCAATTACCATCATCAATCACTGCACATTAAACCAGTCTTATTGTGTTTGTGAAACCATAACCAAGCTATAGAAACGAAATGACAAATTAGAGTCAGTACTTGTATTGCAAACTGTTACATCTGTATAGGGCCTGTATAATATTATAAATATTATTCTAGTATCAAAATATTAGCAGACAGAATGAGAGCGAGTGAGGACCAATTTTTCACTCCCTCTGGGATGTATATTTAACAATGATAATAATAATAATAAAAGGTTCTTATATAGTGCTCAAGTCTGCCAGACTTAACACTCCTGGCACTCCACAATTCTTTAGCATGACTGCCAATGTGGCGCTCTAACATTTCAAGGAATAAATTCCTGCCAGGTACCCATTTATATCACCTGGGTCGAGTGTGGCAAATGTAGATTAATGTCTTGCCAAAGGAAATTAGTGCCGCGACGGGACCATTATTGGGTTACGGATACAATATCGCAATTTGTTGTATAGATACAGACCCTTTACGTGCAATTTTAGCGCTTCAATGTGATGTAATCATTCAAATTACGAATTGCTTATCTTTTGCCCGAATATTTTATTATTGACAGTTTCTAAACCTAGTACGCCTATGGACTCAACTGACAGTGATCGTCAGATATTTCACCTTCTCAAATACTTCAACATCAAGAGCATTTTTGTTGAATTATTCAAATTATTTCTAACCAGAAATTTTACTTTTTCAATGGAACATGAAAATGTTATATACCGAATATGCTATAAATCTGGAAGATAATGTGTAGAATGCTTACCTCTACAATGTTGTTCCTCATGTTCGTTAGCGTTCACATTGCCGCAGTAAGCAAGCAAACTGAACAAGATGAAGATTGTTCTGTATCGCATCGTAATTAACCTTGCACTCGTCTTCAATGTTCTGGTGAATCAATCAGTTCCTATACATACAGTCCCCTTGTGCTCCAGAAGAAACTTTAAATCTCGGATTAGTAATAGACTATATCACTTGAATCACTTGATTAAACTAGAATTATTTGGCCGCCGACGGAAATAAAGATGAGCGGGATCGGTATGATATTTTAGGAAAATAATGATTATTAACAGAAAACCAACACAAGATGACGCATTTAACTCATATGTATACAGTGCATTGCTCTATTAAGGAAGCTTTTGCTTTGTTGACTTTTAACACGCCGGCATCATAAATTTCACTGATCGACTGTTTCACGAGTATTTCCCTTCTGTTTTTCAGCAGCATCGTTAAAGGCGTATTCGCTTTTATTCAGTTTTGGTATCGAAGTTATTGAAGGTTTGTTTCCGGCTACACATGCACGCCCCAGAAATCCCAATCCACGTTTAGATGATGACTGAGAGATAATTATATGAAGAACTTTCGAGGATTACAGAGAGGATAAAAAGTACATGTACGAACTTTCTTCACTTATGTTTTCGAAGTGGTCATCGAATGATCGATGTCCATCGCGATTTCACGTTGAACTTAAAGAGAGTATAATATTTAACTGATAAGATTACAGGATTTAAATATCAGTACCAATACTACAATTAAAAGCAAACCTTTTGCTGTTTCTTGATAATTAACGTGACGAATGATTCCGCCTCTGCACACTGGTATCAACCACTCACAGCTGTTAGCTTATGTATCATTTATAACCTTTATATACCAGGGTTTGGTGCCGTGTGCAAAGATTTGGCTACTGTACGCAAGTTCCTGTAAATCTAGATTTGTACTTTTGGAGACATTGGCATAACATGGGGTTCACGGGGGTTCCGCACCCCTCTCATTTTCAGCAGAGATATGGGTGTAAGTGATCACCTGCAAAATATGATTTTGTTTTTGTTTTTGCTCCCCCCCCCCCCCCCCCTCTTATTGATCCTCCCATGAAGAAGTGTAAAGATTTGAGTGTCCTGTCAACAATATGAAACCATTATCTATGACTGTATTCGTCATTTCGATTTGATTACTACTGGTATTACTCTAGTAGTAGTATCCTCAGTTATAAAAAGTGCTGTGAAAGTAGGTTATGCAAATATAAAAGCATTGTATGTCGTACTTGTCGTGGGGATCACACTGTCATCCCTTGGTCATTAACTCCTTCTCATTTATCCATTAATGAAGATGCTTCAGCTACATGTTTGCGAATCTTTACCAAGTTTTCTCTACATAGGTGTATTGCTTTTTCAACTGATACAAAGATTATTGTCATTTTTGTTTGTCCTCTTCACTTTTCCTGCGTCTAGAAATGAGAATGTGTTCTATGGTATAGTTCACTCATATCCGTATTGGTGAATATGAAACAATCCTGCCGCCCCGGAAACACATATTCACATAAAGCAACGGACAGGAAGATTGAAAACACTTTCACGATAACAAAATGTTATTTATAGCAACTTCCTTAACCACTTAAAATGTGTGATTTAGACACTCCGCAAGTTCAAAGTAAAAGCGAAAGTCTGTGTTGTCGATTCGATTGTGAGGTCACAATGAGCTTAATTGGAAAAATGAAACAGAAAGAATGAACATGTTGAAGGACATTTGAAACAAAGCTTATAATGAACGATGGAAATATGCCGGAAGTCAGGGGCGGCGGAGCGACTTCCAAAATGGGGGGAGGGGGGGGGGGCACCAACGAAATAGGGCAATATCTGAAAAAAAGGGCACCTTCAAAGGGAAATCTCAAAGTGAAAATATGCAATTTTTTAGACATTGGTATATACCCCTACATTGTGATTACATTATCAGGGATGATTTTAATAATTGTTTCTCTTTATACATCTTTTAAAGAGGAAAAACCCCATCCTGATGGGTTGAACTTTAAAAGCTTATTCTCATAACGGAAGACTGAAAAGTCCTTTGATAAGACAGTAACAAAATTACATCATCTATAAATGCGAGCGAGCGAGCTTTGGGGAATAATATTCTTAGTCGCCTTAAAATTGGGGCACGTTTAATGATGAGAGGAAAAGGGGACACTTATCGAAAGAGATAAGACACTTATTAGAAAAGGAAAGGAGCACGGGTCAAAGTACAAATGGTAGTTATCAGAGGTGAAAATGAGGCACTTTTTACACCTAAAAAGAGACACTCACCAGGGATGAAAAAAGGGCACTTACGGGGTTGGGATTGGGGTTGGGGGCTAGGGGGGGGGGGGTAGTGAGCTGATATAGTGAGAGGGGAGGTTTATAGCCGTTTGGTCTTCAACCAGTTCGTATACTACGCTATCGGTCTATTCCCATATGGTCTACACCCAGCCAGCCAGTCTACTATCCACATGGTCTTATAATCATTTCGTCTACTTATCCTTCGGTATAATGACCATTTAGCCTAATAGTAATTTGGTCTTATTTCCATTTAGTCTAATCTCCAATAAGTCTACTACCCATTTGGTCTATCACTCATTTAGTCATGATGCAAGTCGGTCGCCGTCGAAAGTCCCATTTTCGTCCCTATAATTATTTTCACGAAGTGACGGTAATGAGGAGAATCGCATACAATTTGCGTAACGATTTTCCTCACTACCGTCACTTCGGGATTCATATGGTCTAATAATCATCTCACATAAATCATAACAAAATCATAACAATTATTATTAGACCTTATGGATGGTAGATTAGACAAACTGGAAATTACACTAACTGGTCATTAGACTCAATGAACACTAGGCCAAATGGGTAGTAGACTCATTGGAAACTAGACCATATGAAAATTAGACCAAATGGCTATTAGCTTAAATGGTTATTAAACCAAATGATAAGTAGACAAATAGTAGACGGGATCAGTGTAGACCATATGGGAATAGACTAATTGGGTAGTAGACGAGCTGGTTATAGATCAAACGGCCATTCACCAGAGAGGACATCATTAATTGCTATAGCGCCATCTATTGATAAAAGTATGTTGTACAATCAAGCTCGTATTCCCTATATACGTTTCGACCACAGAGCTATATATTAATATATATCTCTATGGTGTCGACCCGTCATATAAATTCAGAACAATGAATATGCATACTTCATTGTTAAACAAAGTTTAAGTCGTTAAAGAAATGAATCTTAGACCTCAGGAAGTATGTCTCTGACTTTTTAACTAAATTTAAGCCCAGCGTCGGGTATGGATTTTAGTAGAATTCGGGTGTTAGTGCTTGATTATCGTTTGTTAAACCAAATTTAATTTTTAGACCAGGCTGTAAAATAAATGATAAAGAGACACACAATGCTCAAAAGTCAGTTTCACTGCGACAATGTGATGACAAGAAATCCTTGCTTACTGCACTTGAATAAAATAAAAACCTGAAACTCGATATGCGGGAACGGTATTTGCGTCGGCTTATTCTCTCGTCAGGTGCTGGTGTCTCATCATGCTGTCTAGTCTTTCTAAACTTTGGAAGTGATGAGCAAAATTTTTGAGACTGCATAAATTGCCGTGACATCAAAATGCATTCGATAAGATAACAAAACAGACAATTTCGCTGCCCATATATTATGGTTAGTTTATACATTATGCTGGGCTGCATGGTCCTATAGCGGTGTATATGGATTGTACTTTGAAACGTAAATTATCACACTGATGGACAATATACCTATGTATGTTAAAAATATATATGTTTGAAATAATATATGATATTAAAAAATTAATAAATCAAATCAAATCAATCAAATCAAAACAATTTCACGATGCTAAACTGTCAGCTTTATCTGATATAGACTGACAAAAATGATTATTATTTGTAGTTGAATTAGATAACACGATCGCTAAGACTTTAAAATCAAGCAAAATGTTATTTTAGTATCCTTTTTTTTCTTCTTCATCATCTAAAATTCAAATGTACGAACATTAAACATTACAATGACGTATTAGGTACTGCGTAATCCGAACATGGTTTCTCATATAAATGTACGTCCAGTTCAGGGACCCGTTTCACAAAGCCTTTTTTCAATGACAAATGACAAAAATCGGTGACAAATCTACTGATAACCAATCAGAAGCAAGGATTTCAGTAGATTATAACAAAAACTGTCATTTGTAACTGATGACAAGTTCTGTGAAACGCCCCCAGATCTGTTTAATGCTACTGCGTGAAGTGCCCCTAATGTTGATTTCTTAGTCTCGACTTTTTGCGTTGGTGTTGGATACAAATTATTTGTTGGTATTCTTTTCCAGAACATGTACGATATGTAAAAGTATTATTTGTTCATGTTTTGATATTGAGTGAAGTGAATTCATATTTCTAAAATCAGACCGTGTTTAGGCCTATTTACAACTTCAGATTTCTTTTTCTCTCTTCCCCCACAAGTTTCAATTTTTGATGAATTATAACATTGTCAATGCCTAAAATGTATTCTGAGAACCCCAATGGAAACAAGCCAATATTGACGGGTTACTGAGGTCCTAATTTTGTCAAAGTCGATTAACTTTGTTATGCTTTAGAATTATTAGGCCAACCCTTCAGTTGAATGGAACGGAATCAAATCAAATCAAATCAAATCAATCGATACCAAATTGGATGTTAAATATCAGGTACTGATAGAAAGGATGAGCAGTCTTGAATACTGATCTCATGGTATTGCTATAGTTGAGGATAACAGTCGCTGCATAAGGGTTGTACGAATTATAATGATGACTGGATTGGATTGGAATCATCATTATCGGATGTAGTTACACATTATTCGAATAAAAGCCGACGCCTTGAAAGGATGAATTTAACAAATAAGTATTATGAATGTTATGTCCGATGCCCAAAACTGTGTACTATAGTAACACGTGGGGCATTTTTTTTCGTGGAGGGGGGGGGGGGGGGGGGGGGGGGGGGCATTACTGGCCACCTCAATCGGATGTGCATAAGGGGGGATTTCCCTTTTCTAAATCCAAGGTTTGTTGCATGGAGGTGAGTAATATTCCAATAATAATTTGTACATTGTAAGTTTAACATAGATATTTGTTTCACTTACACGTACAATAAAGACATCGGTTATACTGTACAAAGAATATAAATAGGATTCAAATATGGATACATTTTGGTGATGAAAAAATAATCAAAAATAATGCTGATTTTCGTTTCGTTATGGGCTTGTTTCGTTTCCTTGAATTACAAAATGTACCTGTCTTTTTCATGCATATTTATAAATGAAAATTATTTACCACTATACATAGAAAATTCATATTTTAAACCGAATTGAAGTATACCGTGTAATGATCATGACTGATACTCATGTCATCTTCTATGGCTCCTGGTGACTGGTGAGACCAGTGAATGTGTTTGCACCCCGCCAGGCGCGTACGCAGGATTTTTGCAAGGGGGGGGGGGGGGGGGGTTAACATTTATAAATCGGGCCGAAAATTTCGCAACGACTCAGCCGACCGCTGAATAAGCGGGGGGGGGGGGGGGGGGGGGGGGTAAGAGGACACTTTTTTCTTATTTTGGGGGTCTCGAAATTTGAAAATTTGACATTTTGCTCCGTTGGGGGGGGGGAAGGGTAAGGCCACCTTTTTAAGGTCAGTCATGGGAATAATTTTTTTTTTCAATCCAAGGGGGGGGGGGTTAAGGGGGGTTATGGGGGGGGGGGGTTTACACACATAAAAATACCAAAGGGGGGGGGTTTAACCCCCTCCCCCCCCCCCCCCTGTGTACGCGCCTGCACCCCGCCTCCATCACGCCCCAGCCCCACCCCTTTCTGTCCCCGCCTTGAAGCCGGTTCCTTGCTCACATGCACCTGTTCAGCACCTGACAATAGACCATTTTCGTAATGTAATAATTCAATGCATAAATCTTGTTAAGTGCCATGTTAGTACGAATTATTTCATTCACCTATTACAAATAATTGAATTTCATTAGTCAGAATGTGAATCGCATACATTAATCGTTTCTAGGTAGGAAAAACATATATATAACAACACGAAATATACGCAATTCGCATTCTGACTAGGCCGGTCTATATTGAAATGCAATTACTAGTTTTCGATATGTGTAACGAGGCATTTAACAAAGGTTTGCGCATTCAATTTGATTACATTACGAAAATGGCCTATTCCATCGCTCTTCCATTTGTAACTCTTTCTTAGATTTTTCTTGGAAAACCTTGGGAAACTCTCCGATCGTTCAAAAAAATTTCTCAGAATTTGTCATACCAACTCCACTATCCCAATATCCACTGACCGCTCACAATCGCCCCTCTTTGGAATGCCGCCAAATTTCGCGCAGGGTTTATTTACATCCGGGCTTTTGGTGCCTGAACCCCGCTCCATGTAAATTGATCTTATTATTTTCCCATACAAAATGTTGACCCGAAACCTCCATTTTGGAACGAACGTAGTAAACTGTGCCGAGACTGCCAATGCAAGGATTACTATCACACAGATTTTCAGTAAGATATTCTGTGAGATTGTCACGAAAGCACCCTAGATGGAAAGTACTTCCATTATAACACAAGTAAACCGGGATGAGGAACAAATAAATAGCTTCCCTACGTCGGAATCAGGTAAGATTTGTGGCTTTTTACGAACGATCGTCGTATGTTTTCTGCGGGATGTCCATTGCTTTGAATACAGCGCTCGCCGCAGTTGTCCGCACGCACGCCCACAGAATGTCGCTCAAAAATGTAGCGTAAATTGTTATTGAACATCATGCCACATTTAATAGTAAAACATAGTAGATCTAGGCCTATTGTGGATTAAAATCTTTATTGGTTAATTGTGAAATGTGCTATGACATTATAGCTTTGTTGATGAGGAAATATATTGAGAAAGAGCTGGCAAACTGGCGGGCGGGAGCTTTTTTTCAAATTCCGGAAGCCTAGTTCAACTTCAAGCATCGCATGATCGAACAGAAATGTTTACAAACCGGAACAGAACGTCCTCATGAAAACTGATTTTGTGATTAGAAATAAGCAAATAATCTTGGTTAATGTAGACATCAGATTTAAGAGGGCTTCTGTTTATCTCATATTTTCATTTTTTTCTCACAATGAATGCTCATTATTTCTAATAATAATCCTTACATTATTGTAAACAAAGTTGCAAATCTAAATCCTGTGATCATGTGAAGCATGTCAAGCAAGGGTTGTGCCCGCGCACGCACCCGAGTTGTGCCTTGTTTCCATTGACACGCCACTGCACACTGTACAGAGGCGTTGGTGTGCTGGTGAAAATGCCTGAATCTACAAATAGTTCCATGACCTGGGGCTGGACATCGGGCTACATACACAAACCAGTGCCACATGCCATGCTGACTTGATATGATATTTACATGTAGCTAGGCCTAGACCCTCTAGGTCTAGATTTATTGTCCATGTTGTCATATTAACAAATAATATTCTGCAAAATTAATGATAAGATAGATAGAGTCACTTCCTGAATCTAACTAGTTTTTAGTTGACCTACTGTTCAATTAAGATGTCTAATCTAGACATTTAAAATTAAAGTGCTGTCACATATTCAGCTACTCAAGCATGCAATGCATTCTGTCAGTAATTTGTTTAATCAAGGTAAATCAAGGTAGAGATAATATTGTAGGGTCTACAGTACCATACTAACTATGGTACTGGTATTCAAAGTGCATTTACTTGTAGGTCTTGTAGTTTGACACTGATCACTGCACTGGGCATCATTATGCATTTTATGGTACAGTACTTATGAAAATATATATTTGATATCTTACTTACTTTGTTGATATCCTCATTGTGAATAAACTTGAATTGGGGAAATGTACGGATGTTGTCTTTTTTTGTGTGCATACATTTTCACTCCTTGGCAAATTTGATCACATCTTTCATGCCATGTGAGACTGTGAGTTACATTATAGTAAATCAATCTCTATGAATGAGCATCATTTCTAGGAATACATGTAGTACACATGTATGTAGTATTCATGTGATATGATTTTTCTTGTATTCTTTATACTCTTAAGACCAAATTTCTCTCCGAATTATAAATAAGAAGTTGAGAGCAACTATACTTTTTCAAGAAAACAAACAAACTGATTGCTATATTACTTTTAAACATATTTGACTTCTACACATGGATTTTTTTTTCTCCCTTTTGGCATTTATAGAGAATGGCAATTCCAGGCTTTTAAATGAAACACTAGCTGAAATTATACATATTCAATATTTATTGCAATCTATAGTATTTGTACTTAACAAAGTCTATAGTAAACTGTAAAGACTGTAAAGTATTAAAAACTGAACTGAAAATGGATGTTTGCATAAATTTCTACATTTGACCACTTTAGGGTGCTTCATTCTTAGACATGCATGTACATGTACATGTAGAGAATCTTGTCATACACTGTACATGTTACTGTATGTTTACATGTATTATAAATTGCTACATGTACATTGTAGCTGAAGCAGCTGTCAGCAAATACCTTTGGTAACTTTTGGCAACAATACAACATTAAAGTTTGTCTTTGTACAGTGTACCATCGTTTAAAATGAATAGAAATTTAAACTGTAGACCTACAATGTAATTGCCTGCAACAGACGAGCAGGAAATAAATTGAATGTAATCGTCAGGCTAATGATTGTAGAACAAAACGTCAACTCTTTTCTGACATGGGTAATGTTAATGTACAGTCATGTACCATTTAAATATACAGGTGAACCGTGAAAGTTTCTGACATGGGTAATGTTAATGTACAGTCATGTACCATTTAAATATACAGGTGAACCGTGAAAGTTTTAACTGTAGCCAGTGAAAAAAGCCTGCCGACTAAAACTGAAAAATCTAATTACGGTACCCAACACATTGAACTAAACGGTGTAAATGGTTACATGTAGGGTCTTTATTAGACATGTACATGTACATGTACCTGCAATTTGTTATTATTATGCCTGGTCACCCTGTTGTTATGTGAAAGAATTCCAGGAGCTACTTGACTATAAGGCAAGTTTTCTAGGTATTGTTTGTACTTATTACATGTAGTCTCCTAAATGTCACCCTCTCCTCTCACTTTCAAGATACAAGGCCATTTTGAAAAAATATAATCCATGATTATGTGGCTTTTTGGAAGGATTAGTGGTGGCATATTTCATACCGAGTGTTATTAATATGTGGTTAGTTTACTGTACATGTACATGTACATGTAATTGACATTGTTCTTAATCTATGAAAATCACTCTATGTAATAGTTTTCAGGCAAAATATTATTGTTTGTATTCAGTAAACTCAGTATGATATCTAAAAAGAAAGAAAGGAAAACATTGCTCATATGCTAGAACTTTCACAATGGCCTACTGCTCCACATTACACACAATAGGAAATATAAATTAAAGTTGCTTTCATCAACTTTAAATGGGGGGGGGGGGGGGTACATGTACATATATAGGTAATGAGGAGAAAGAAAAAATAAGAAAAGAAGAGAAAACTAACAATATAAATTTCAGATTAAATCAAGATGCTCCATATACTGTACATGTATAATATTCTCTGTCCAAATGCCACTAGTCTATGAAAAGTTCATAGAAATACATGTATCGTTACATGTACTGTACATGTATACCTACACACTGGTCACAGCTGGGAGTGAAGCGCGCCTGTCTGCTTCTAAATTTTGTTCTTTAGTCTAACGTTGTGCTGGCATCATGCAGGGAGCAACAAGAACACATTACTGAAAAGGTTGGTGTTCACACTGCCGTTGTGAAAATTACCTTCAGACCTTGAGATGAAACTTAAAAATTATTTAAATGACATTTGAATTTATGCAGGTATTACAATTTTAAATGTATATGCAGATACAAAAATAAAATGACATTTTATTTAATTAACCTTCAATTCAAGAATACATTGTGAATATCTTGATTACTGTTAAAGTTCAATACATGGGAAGCCTTTATTTTTAAAAGTTTATTTGGAAATTTATAATAACAATAATTGTAATGATTTATAGACCTTTAACCAAAGACCCATACAAGACACGTCTGTCTCTTATAAATATTTCTGCTTCTCGAAGTCCTACTCACAGTAGAGAGTCATGGTAAGCATGTTTGTTTACAATTAAAATGGTAATAGGCTTAATTGCACTGGGAAATGTACAACAGGAAGACGTCTTTATTGAACCTGGAGATTCTCCCTAGTCACTGACCTTCGTTCAGAATACCTGGATGTGAAGCGTTAATTTCTACTCATTATTAAATCTCACATACTGAACTTTAGACTACACTGTCGTCACTCAAACCTGTGTGGAGAGTGAGTGAGTGGTCAGATTAGCACAACCAATGTACGTGTATCTTGGTTACAGTCTCAAATTGATGATTAGCCAGGCTTAATCAAGGATGAAACTTGTCAACACTAATTAATGAATACACTGTACAGTGTACAGTATGTAATGAATTTGATGTACATGTATTCCAATCTTGTACATGCAAGATAGCCTTCATGTACATGTACATGTAGACTGTACCTAACATGCACATGCATTGCTTTCAAAGGGAATTATATTTATAAGAATGATTTGTTTTGTAATCTTGACATGTTCGAACAAGATGAAACAACATGAGAGAATTACCTAAGGAATATCAGTCCCTTGCAAGCATTGAGTCAATAGCAAGCATTGAGTCAATAGCAAAAATAAGTTGTTTTTTAATTTGTGCACCAAAATTAATAAAGGCCTGTACACAAAAGATGAAGTGACAATAATACAAAAATATGATAAACAGTACAACTGTACAATTGTACATGCACTTTGAATTCTCAGATAATCGGGAATGGAAACAGTGAAAGAAAAAAAAAATCATGTACGGTGTACAAATTATTAATTCCCTGGTACATGAATGTACATGTAATATGAGGTGGCATGAATTCCTGTACAGTATACAGTATCATCCAACTCATCCTTGCAGTTGCACAGAGATCTCCCTCATGTCATAACTTGTCAGCCCCCTCTCCGATTACTCATGTGAGGAAGCCGGAAGTTGTCACTTGCCTACAACGTTGCTCTTAACACAGTCTTCTTCTTACACGCTTTTCCCCCCTCTCTCACTTTTTTACATAGCAAGTAATAATCCTTCAAGTTTAATAAGTATATTCCTATTTTGTATTATAGATGAACGGTGCATGTACATGTATGCTGTAGACATACCATGCAAATCCCTTTGGCAGTGATTGGGGGAGGGAGGGTAGGGGAGGGGAGGGGAGGGGAGGGGAGGGGAGGGGAGGGGAGGGGAGGGGAGGGGAGGGGAGGGGAGGGGAGGGGAGGGGAGGGGAGGGGAGGGGAGGGGTAAAAGCGGAGTACCGTATTTGCCGGCGTAAAGGCCGCACCCCCGCATAGGCCGCACCCCCGATTTTGACATTTTGCTGCCGAAAACCCACGCGTGGAAGGAACTTCATTTAACATCGAGGTTCAGTTAAAGGCGCTGATTTGTGCTTGTAAACTTGTCACAAATAATAGTAACAATGTCGTTTTTAGAAGAATGTGTAAGATCATTAATGTGAATTAAAAACAATAAAGTACCTATGGTACCAGTGGTGTACCTTGTGGTACACCATTTGTTATAGAAAAAAATTTGAGGAACTATTATTATAAACTACATATTGAGATCTATTAGAAAGATTACTTTCAAACCAAGATGACAGTCAAATTTTAATGTTGTTGTAGTTTCCGAGTGGTGAGTCAACACACTGATTACTGAGCTGGGAGACATTGCCAGGCATAGCGCTATAAATCGAATCTAAAAAAAAAAAAAAAAAAAAAAAAAAAAAAAAAAAAAAAAAAAAACTTTTTTTACTCTTTCGGCGCATAGGCCGCACCCCGACTTTTTGATATTTTCTCTTCCAAAAATACTGCGGCCTGTACGCCGGCAAATACGGTAATGGTGCACAGTAAAGTGTAATTGATTGAATGCCAGGTTAATATGTGCAGGGAGAGATGGTATAGGACAGAGACAAGTTGATGGGGAAAGTGGACAAGCTCTTATGCAAGGTCATGATGAGGTCATTCCTGTGTTCAGGGCTTCCAGGCCAGAGCTAGCTGTGGTAGCTGCATGAATCATACCTGGAATTTGCATCTTCCTGTACAGCTAGACCACAGCATAGGAAGAGGGGAAAAAATACCCAAAATGTACATTTAGGAGTCGTTGTAGACTGAACAGGAAACTCTATATTCTATTCAATTGTCAAAACACACAAATATAATTTAGAACATCAGTACAGTGTACATGTGAAAGATACACTGTACAGAGGCTTATGATCAACATTTTTTAAAACTGTTTTTAAAAAAATGGGTAAGCTCTACTTGTCCGTACATGCAAATTGTATAGAGCGTGGCTCGAAAAAAAGCAGAAATAAACTTTGCACTTTGCATCCTTCAAATTGAAATGTAGCCATTTGTGCAAACACATCACAACAAGGCTGTAAACAAATATGCACATCGTAAAGAGACCATAAACCGCGTTAATAAAATTCTAAAATTACCTACTATTGAAGTTCAAAGTACAACTGTACACTCCTGTTTGTTAAGTACTTGTACAGTACATGCATGAGGGTTGTTACTTTTTTGCAATTGGAAGAGTTCAACTGTGCATGTACAAATACAGTTTAAGTTCAAGGATGAAGGTACAGTTTACCAAGATCTGTTCATATTTGCCCCGACCCTCCCCCCCTTTTTGTTGCATTTAGGATTTTAGGTCGACCAAAACAAATTTCTTCAGGGGATCCTTTCAAACTAACTGGAATTCCCTCCCTAAGAAGAAATGTATGGGTTGTTTATTTGTATTTTGTAGAGCAATAAAAGTGCACCAGTATTTGGTAAAATTTCATTGGTAAAATGTGTGTTGATATGAATTAAACAAATGTTGTGATAATTTGTTTGCAGGAATAATGTACTGAGCAATAGGAAACTATTCACAGGGGAAATTATATGAGGATGTCATCAACAAACATCTGAGGAATTTAATGTAAAAAATGCAGTATTACAAATACACTGTACATTGACATACACATGTACATGTAGCTGTATTCATATTTCCAATAGCATTATTGATATGCTCATTTCTTGCCTAGAGTTATATTCCAGTGTACTTCATGATGATAGTGATATGTTTGAGAATGCAATATTTTATTTCATTTGATTACAGCTGTCTATCAGAGAGCCCTGGTTCGTGCTGGCTCCAGCCTGCTATTCCCAATCTAATTCCCTGAGGCAAAGAATCTATACTCCTCTACAACTGTTTCATATGTGTTTCATATTCAAAATATGATTATACAAGTAGCTCTTGCTCAGTTCTTATGAGAACAATGTTTACACTGCAACACCCAACTCGAGCTCTATGTCTGAGGAGACCAATTGCATACTTTCAATTTCTTATCATGGCATATTATTTATCATTTTGGTTTGTTTTATGAATGCAAATATTTAAATTGCATTTACTCATCGGCTATCTGCTAAAGAGGCACATTCCAGAGATGTGACTTCTTTCAGTGACAGAAGGTGTACATGTACAACATGTAATGTGCATGTAGACCTACACTTTACATGCCCAACAAAACCATGGTTACATGTACATGTACAGGTGTAGGACCGTGTACTTTAGCAAACAGCATGTGTACATGTAGACTTGTGAATTGTGATATTTACAATCTGGGATTTTTATTTGTACATTACATGCACTTGTACACATTTGTACTGGAGTCTGCCCAATATGAACATTTACATGTGGTAGATTATGCTTGTGTACACAACAAACCACGGACTAGCAAAGCTGACAGCTTTTGAAGTAGTCCTTGTGGCTGCAGGGTCTCTATTTGGCAACACATAAAGAAGATAGAGTATGCTTCTTTTGTTCTTTGACATCCTATTAATAGTGCCCTGGTAAATGCCCCCAGTTTAGGGAATTTATAAATTGGATTATTGATTAGTTTGTAAATACAAAAGTAGGAGGGTGGAGAGTGGAGACAATGTGTTGGTGAACTGCACGATACACAGATGTGGAGTACATGTAGGCCTACATGTCCTGTACATTGTAAGTTTACAAGTACATGTACTGCGGTACTGCACTCTATTATTCTACTCTTTTATGACCCTCAAGTTATGGCGCAACAGTATACGTAGTAGACCTTGCAGTAAGTATGTACGTTCATAGGATGCGAACGTTCATGTGGTTGGACGAGCAAGTGCGCGCTTGTAAAATGGCGACTGGCTGGAATGCTCCCCAGGGAGTGGAAAATGTGCACACATTATGTGCGGTTAAGCCTGAATCCGATGACGGGGTAATAATATATCTGTAAAGCACTTAGGCACATCGTTGGATCGATGTATTGAGCGCTATATAAAAAAATGGATTATTATTATTATTATTATTATTAAAGAATGAACTAGAAATTAATTTTTCTTTGCTTGCATGTAATGATAATAATTCAGCTTTTATATAGAGCTTTATACATCAATGATGTCTCTAAGTCTAAGCGCTTTACAGAACCTGCATGTACATGTACAAGGATTACCCCGGTCATTGGATTCAATACTTGCCCGCACACATTGTGTGCACAATCTCCACTCCCTGTATAGTAAACATGTACAGTACATGTACATGTATGTACATTACACTTACATGTACATCACAGTAGTATTAAAGCATACAAGTGTGTTTGTAACAGGTGGAAGTAACATTGTCAAGAACAATGCCGAGGAACTGGACATTGAAGTTTGCATGGAGGTTCTGTACATGTACACATGTACAATTAACATGTGTATGTGTGTAGGACCTAATTGTACATCGATCCAGTTTGACATGAAAACAAAATGGCATGTGTGACAAGGCTCATATAATGTAGGTATACTAGGTACTAGTATCGTCCTTTTTTTAATTCAACCATTCATATCAGGATATTTTGTTTAAGCCCTGCCATTTAATGCAATACTTCCCTGTTACTTTTCAAATCCTTCTATGATATTCTCATCATTTTCCGGTATACCCAAATTTCACATAACGGTAATGTACATGTACATGTACGTGTACAAGTAGGCTCATGCACACTTCTACATTGTAGCTCACCTTATTTAAGAAGGACACACATCAATACACATGTGTTTACAACTACAACCCCAGCCTGTATACAAAGTAGTTCAGCTCATTTGAATATAACGTTCCACTTCCAAACTACCATCCTTTGTAAACAGATATTATTGTATTGCATAACAACGTTTACACTGTGTGCATGTACAGTTGTACAATGTAGGCATACACTACTAGTAGTACATGTAGTAGTAGTAGTACATGTACATGTATGGTAGTAACTAATAATGTTAAATAATAATGTAGGAAAAAAATGATGTTCATATTATAAATCAAATACTCAAGGGGCACTAGTGCCAACGATGGAATACAGAAAAGCATTACCGGTATACCAAATTGCAACAAGATAGAACATTGAAAATAAAAAAATAAAAAATAAATACCAAAGAAGTGTAGAGCTGCTGGTATTTTTTTTTAATTTTCTGGGTCAGGGTGACTGTAAGGATGATAATATCCAACCTTGAGCTTGACTGACAAGTTTCAGTTTCAGTTTTTGAGATGAGTGTGACCTGACAAACATAAATGTACAACATGTAATAATCCCAGAACAGGAATTGATTCAACATCTACGGTATACAACTATTTGGTTATGGAAACATGTACAGTACTGTACATTTTGTAGGTCTACAATTCTAAATGTGTTCATGATAAATGGACCAAAATGTGTCCTAACTTTACAATGGAAATGACACAATTTAAAGAAGAACAAAAACATGTACAGTACACATGTATAACAATTATATTTGGTATATCCATGTAACTCTAGTTGAAATTTGGAATACCATTTGACTTTTGTAAAGAAATTCTCATGCTTCTTACTATCTGGAATTAAAATTTTAATAATCTATTTACTGAGCAATCATAAGTACCTGAAGTTACATTGCGTGTACATGTAGAAACAGATACATATAATTGTGCATTTTGGTGTAATGTTTTGCTACAAAACATACAGTTTAGCTTTTGTGAAATCTGTAATGTTGATAGAATCGACTATCGAGACATCCATGTACTTGTACTACATGTACTTGTATATCCTGTTTTCTCGGCAATACAGTCCTAATGGTTTAGGGGAGATATGAGATTTGAGGAGGCATCCTCTGTAGCTCATTGACCCTCTAGATGAGACTGGCATCCATGCCTGCATGCATGCATCCATCACACACAGCGTAACATACATGGCATGCATAAACCCAAGTGCACTTCTTAGTACCAGTGCATGCATCAGGGAGCGGAGAATTATTGCCCAGTTTATATCTGTGCATAATTCATGATATAAATGATCGGCTCTTGCTCGTTGGCACTTGCCGCGGTTGACCTTTGTGTCATGTTAAATTGAATTGTCTCATGACATGCCCATATTGTCTCGTAAATTTAACAGATTGCAGGGACTTGGGGATACATATTTAATGCCCCATTTGTTAAACATGTATTAAATGATGGTGCACTTTTAGATTTGTTTGTGTGTTAGTCTGACTGATGCACAATTTAGATGAGTTAGGGATAAACATTGTGTGTACTTGTACATATCTGCGTATGTACATGTACATGTACATGTATGCATCAGTTGCATCTTATGATGCAACCATATATACAGTGTACATGAACGAGTATAAGAATAGGGTTTATTAATTATTCTAGTTTACATAATATACAATATACAGTAGCTGATAAATACAGGCCTACATGTACATATATGTAGTAATATGTAAATTGTAGAGGGCTGTCTTATGATTTCTGTAATCTGTATTGTTTACCAAGATGTGAAGTTGTTCGTGTATTTAGCAGCCGACAATTTTTAAAGGCTTTATCGGTATATGTACATGTACATGTACGTGTAAGTCGCATTCAACATTCATAAGTTATGCAGTAATACTCAATATTTTCAACAGTCAAGTGTGGTAAGTCTAGCTTAATATAAGAAAGTTTGTTGATGTACATGTATCTGGTAAACCACAACATATTGTAGATACAACCACTGTATGAACCAACACACATACATGTCATGTAGAATAGGCACACACATTTTTTGCATTTACAATAATTTACAGTTTAGATCTACATGTATAGTGTACAGCATACATGGGCAATGTACATGCAGTTTTTAAATGAGAAGTCAATATTATCTTGAAGAAGAAGAAGTTGCTGTTGCATACATAAAGTTCTGCTTCTAATTGCATTTGCCGTACCTCAGCCCGACTTGCAATCTGCTTTTTAATCTCGTAAATGGTAGGAGTGACCCTCTCCAAATGGCACACACACAGACATCTCAGCTAGTGGTTGTCTATTTAAAGGGATATGTACCATTGATAACTATACATTGTACCATTCAAACATCCTAAAATATATACATGTTAGTTTGTGGCTTTCCCCAATAGCATTGATATTTTATAACAGGCTATAATTTACATGATAAAATTGTATCTGAAAAAAAGATGATACACCCTGTAGATCGCTCATATTGATATTGAACTTTCAATTTAATTTAAGTACCGTATTTGCCGGCGTAAAGGCCGCAGTATTTTTGGAAGAGAAAATATCAAAAAGTCGGGGTGCGGCCTATGCGACGAAAGAGTAAAAAAAAATTAGAAAAGTAAGTCAAACCCAGCACGAATTTGCACATACGGGACTAGATCTACGAACGGTACAATAACTATACATTTCCACACATCTTACCGACAATATTATCTTGCATTGTTGACATGAAGATGAAAATAAACTTCCAAAAACAACATCTGCCGATAAATCTTGATCTAAGTTCGTGCCAATGCATTGCAAAAGTAAAAGAAGGGCCCGTTTAACGGAGTTGCCGTGAAGCATCCAGCACACAAAGTCGCTATTTTGAATCCATTTCAATACACAAGAGAGAGGCGCAATGTATACATAAAAAAAAACTACATAAGCTAGCATCAGTGCGGGATGGCCGAGCGGTCTAAGGCGGTGATTTTAGTCAAATCAACATTTATACGCAAGAGATCAAATCCCGACTTCGACAAAAAGTTAAAATCGGGGGTGCGGCCTATACGGCGCTGCGGCCTTATCGCCGGCAAATACGGTATACACCACACCTGTATGTATGTACATTAACTACATACATGTATTAGATTATTAAGGTACATGTACATGTACATGTGAAGTTTTGGAATACAATATGTACTTGTACGTGTGCTTCAGATTTTACAAGTTTCTGTAATAACCAATAAACATTTTGGTAACTTTTTTAAGTCAGTTTGAATTGCATTTTACTTGGCGTTGTTAGATTGAAGATAATCCATTGTATGGGTGTAACTTAAAGTTGTATACTACACACTTTGGTGCTTTTTAGACCGTTTATCAAGCTCACAAATATGTAAACAAATACATGTACATGTAAGACATTGTTTGTTCATATCTGTATGATGCTGTTTTCAACAAACATTCAATCATTGAATTTGGATATAAAATCACAGAAAAGACCCAGTTCGCATCTGTTGCCTTTTAGCCCCGTTTCCCAGCATCCCTCAATCTCATTTTAAAAATGTTTAATTAAATCATCCATCTCCTACTGATTGCAAAGCCCAGGGAAGGCGCGCAGAAGATTGGTTATCGTGACCCCCCTAGGATGGTCGGTTGGATGGTTGGTTGGTTTCAATGTGCAACACTATCTCCTGTAGGCTCCCAGTATCACTGATGTTATTCCCCATGCATTCTCCGATGGGGGCTGACCGGTCGTTAGCGTAAATTTGCGTCACATCCCCCGTCAATCTTGTGAATCCCCGATGCTTGTTGATGAGGATGAAGCTCTATTTAGAATGGCACTCCCCCCTCTTGACATCATTGCTGGAATCATAACTGGGGCATGCTCACACAGCATGGCAGGAATGTTAGGGAATGACCTGCATTATATTTCTTCATAATGTTGATCAATAACTACAGATGGTTAGATATATAGCCTAAACTGACACACTGTACAACAACCTTTCTTGACACATTTGAATTTGCATTATACTTACAGCGTATAAAAAAAGCATTTGGACTTTATAGAATACATTAGGTAGTGTTTGAAAGTTCATAGTCAATAAACATTACAAGTAATCCTATATACCGTACTGTAAGCTGGGGTAATGATATAATATTAGAGTATTAGCTGTGTGATACAAATGCATCTAATCCATTCTGTGTTTCCATTTTGTTTATTTGCAGGGCCAAGCTCATCGAAGAAGCCAAGAAGTAGAAGTCTACTCAATACCTTCCTGTGCTGTTTCGGGTCAGGGAGACATGGCACGCATCAAAGCGTACCACAGACATCAGATCAAACTGATCAAAGGGTAAGAAAACAGGGATGGAACCGGAGTACCTCTCCACTTAAGCTGGACCCATTAAACCTCTACAGATTCCATACATACTTCCACGCTAATCCCCCTATACAAAAAAAGAAATATGTAGGAAGAAAAGAATAAAGACTGGAAAGTGGCCCGTCTCTACAAATTCTGGAAAAAAACAAAAATCCTTCCAAAAGTAAAGAAGGATTCACCTCTAACAAGATCATCTAGCTCAATTTGTATTCAAAGCACTTGCATTCAGAGGTGTATGTTGAGTCCATGCAGCTAAAGAAATAATTGTTGCCGCAACATAAACAAAGGAACCAACAAATCCTTCCTGTATATCAATGTACGGATTTGCTGGTTCATAATAATGCATTTTAAAAATCTGAGCATGCTTTATCACAGTTATCCACTCTAGCATTTCATATTTTATGACAGGTCACATTCCTTGTCCTACTGTGTATGTCTTTGGCTTGTTAATGACAGGAATTTCATGGTCCATTGCAGACCTCCTCCACCCCCCCCCCTCCCAAAAAAAAAGGGGGGGGGGAGGGGGCTTTGGTGTTCAATTCATAAATCTAGTATACATGTAGCTGATGAGAAGAATATGCCTTAGATTACATGTACATACAAACCAAATGATGACAAGTTTCTTTCAATATCACTTCTTAGAATCACTTAAAAACAACAACAGAGAATGAAATTTGTACAAATGAGATTTGTGATATTCAGCATATCAACAACTCTTTGAAATAGAATTAATTCCACAATTATCACATACAAGATACAATGTACATGTACTGGTAGATATATCTCACATGAACTGGGAAGATGATTCTTCCCTCCCATCACTACCCTTATACACTGTACACATTGCATGTTGTATGCATGCATTTGTCTACAGATGTACTTGTACAAACTGTATGTGCAACAACAAAACTGAAAGAAAGGATAGGTGTAATCTGTTTTTGTGGGATGGGAAACTGATATTTTTTTTGCTATTGTATCTACATGTGTACATGTATTGCATTTCGCTGTAGAGCACTGCATCACTGTAAGGCAACACAAAGCTTCTATTTGTGTTTAAGTCAGAAAAATCTGCTTCCTTATATTCCCTGATATTACTTGTCTTGCATGATTAATTGAGTTGCCAAAATAGCAAAAGTTATTATTCTTAGGAAGTAAGCTCTCCACTCTGTTTTTGCTCTGAGTTCTGCATGCAAACATGTCCTAATTTGAGTGTTAATTACATGTGCATAATACGGTTATTCTGCCTACAAGACTTCTGGATATGCATAATGATTCAGATTTCAATATGTGCTTATAATCATTGTATTCAGTTACATTTTAGTGCTCTTCATATCGTTGTTACTGTAGTTTCGTAGGATATTTGAACTGTAGGAAATAAAATTAAAATTACTATTTTCTGTTACTTTCCCTCTCGAATCTCTTCTACATATCTATACCTATCTTGAATTCCTTCTTCCATAAAAGACAGATGAAAATTCATCACACCTTTCAGACTGGCATTTAAAACATTTAAAATACTCCAAATAAAAAATTAAAAAATCTTTGTACAAAAACCAGAATTCAGCATATTCAATTCAACAATCGACATTGGCTATGTTCAACATATTTTGTTTGTTTGTTATGGAATTTTCATGTTCAATTTCTTGTCAATGCTGATTGTATCACTGGTATTTCGGTAGTAATAGAGCTCTGTTACAGTTTTTCTATAGTCGTTTTATCGTACATGTACAAGCAAAAATCCATTATAAATGTCCAATGTACTTACATGTACATGTTGCTTCTTTTAAAGGAAATACATGTACATATAGGTGCATTTTAAAACATGTGGATCAGTTATCTCAACATCTCTCTTTCTCCATCGCTCTCTCTCTCTCTCTTTCCTTGTGCATTCTCTTATCTCTCTTCCCTGTCTTGACAAGACTTGTATTTCTCTTCCATAATTTACAATTTATATGCATTTAAGCTACTTGAAATGATGATTTTGAATTGAATCATTGTCTAAATGGCATCATTTCTATTAAAAAAAATTAGGCGATTTATAATGTCGTCACTAAATATTGCTCTCAATATAACGAGGAGAGACCTACACCTTGGTAGTCAGTCTAACTGGATGTTTCTGGGGAGGTCATTATGCAATACCCAAATCTATCTGTAATGAGTTATCATCATGTCCTCTGACATGGTTAATTAACCTTGGCTCTTGTCAAGCGATAACGAGCCTGCCATTTCACAATCATCTTTTAAACTTGGACCTGACACATGATTGAAAAGAATAGAATCTGATTTTTTGTTGATGGCAGTACATGTACATGGAAATGTTAATCTGTGGCATGAAGTTAGATTGTTCAGTGCTTTGCTTCAAAGAATAAACACTCTCATTTTCAATTTTAGAAATTATACATACACATGCATGTCATGCAATGGGCATACATGCAAAGAATCAATGTATAAAGCTAAACATAATATTGAAATAAATTATAGCAAGTGTCAAATGAAGGGGGCAATAGTTAGCCACTAAGCCCTCCCCCCCCCCCCCCCCCCCATACACACACACAAATAATTGTTGCTTGGACCATTGCTTTTTACCATCAATATTCCTTACAGCCCTACTTATTTTGCTAAAGCGTAGAGATGACATCAGTAAGATTTTTTAATTTTCAAATTGATATTAAATGGGTGCCGGTATACATGTACATGTACATGTATATCAGACACATACATGAACTTGCATGATTTTTGTTATAAATAAGTCAATATGTACAGTATGTATGTATGTTGCTATTATATGTGTGATGTAATTTTGTGATCATTTTTATTTTCATTTTTAATATTTGAGTCTTGTATTAATACAGTGAAAAAGTTATTCTCATTTATTTGCAATGTTCATTTTAGCAGTTCAAAGTGTACATTATTGCTGTTGCTTTTACAGCAAGGTGCTATATAATATTCCCCTGAATTTTAGCTCATTTTGGATTTACGAGACCCTACATCTACATGTTTGTGGATATGAGTACTTGCGTAAATCAACTTTTCACTGGTTCTATAATGTGAACTTTCACAACTGAAATTACCAAAGATTAATTCTTCTATGTACATGTAGGTTTTTATTATTTGTTGCCTTTAATATTCAGGCAATTGAATTTCAAAATGATTTAAAACAAAGTCTTTTGTGAAGGTAAACTTGCCCCAGTTACTGGTACAGTTTTGGCCAGATCATACATTTAGGTTGGATGATTATGTAGCACCTTGCCTTGTTGTATCGGAGCATAAATATATTGTTTTACACCAGTTTTTATCCCCACCGTTCTTTTTTTGTTTTGTGTGTGCATCTCCTTTTGTTTATAGTCGCTCGAGCACCGTCCAGCTCCCGTTAACGACCCTAGCACGGTATGTCATCCTTACACTTGTCAGCAAGTCAAAACTCTTTTCTTTGATGCTATTATAGTTATGCTACATGTACATATACCATGGTATTTTACCGTAAAAGTTACATGCATTTGTCAGTGGCAAGTTTGGTGTCCAAATTACTATCTTGGTAATACCATTTAAGTTAAGCCCTTCCAGTCCCACAAATTTTAATGATTATAACAAATCCTAAATTTTCAAATCTTTAGTGCATCATTGATGTAGATGATGCAAACAAGCATTGTTTTATGACATCTTAAATGCAAGTCACAAATCATGAACCTATTTCAAATTTCAAGATCAAAGACCGGCTTATCTTTTATTTTTACATATATGAGGTACAGTTTGATAACTGTCTCTTGCACTAAAAGAAATTAATGCGAATTCACCTTAAGAAAATACAAATAAGTGAAATAATTTGTCAACTTGTCATTGGAAAGGTAAGTTCAGGTACAGGTAAGTGTGCATTAGTAAATTGTTTATCACCCCTCTCCCAAAAAGATGAAAAAAGGGGAAGATTCTTTTTTAATTTATAGAAAATAGGAAATAACAATTATGTGACATTGGCTTATTCTTTCACATGCAAATGAACCACATACAGTTATTAAAAGCTTCTTTACATGTATTTCAATGCTAAGTTTATTCAGCTGGGGAGTGTTTCACAAAGACTAAGATCGACTTTAGGTTGGACTTACATGTAACTATAGCAGGCCGTTCATGCCACTGTTTGCTCTCACCATTTACTGGTATTGGTCTCTCAAGGGACGTTCAAATCGTGGTCACAAATCTTCAGAGTTTATATTTTTTGATAATTCATTATTGAAGGAAAAAATATGATCTAAAGTTCATAATGGTGAGAGCAAACAATGGCATGAACAGCCTGCCATAGTTAAGTCCAACTTAAAGTCGATCTTAGTCTTTGTGAAACACTCCCCTGATATATTAGCCCAAGCCTATCTGGGATGCACAATAAGTTTGCAATATCATATGTCGCCCTCAACGTATGGTGTTACAGCATGCGATAGTGATTCAATAGAAAATGGTTTGATGTGCGTCAACACTACTTGTAATTGCATCTGTTTGGAGCTGCCTCTTGTTTTAAATGTGCCATGCTAAGTGTTGGGGGAATGGGGCAAATCTACCATACATACATACATGTACAGTACATACTGTACATACATACATACATGCACATTGTCTACCACTCAGTTTCAGATTCATACATTTCAGCCTTGTTCACATGTGGTGATGCAACCACCTAAAACGTTGCTGTTGTTTTTTATTTGAGTTTAAACTTGCTTATGTGCACCTACATAATTTTTTTAGTGGGTTTCCGATCATCTTCCTAATTGCCTAAAATAAATAAAGAAAAAACCAGCCACAACAAATTCTAAAAAATGAATAAATACCAGTAGGTGAAGTGTGCTGTACAATTTTGTTTATTTTAATACTCAAGTACATGTACATGTAGGCTTTATTTAGGGGCCCAGCTACTTTTTTTTACCATTACATGCAATTAATTTCTACTTAAAATGTCTCTTATGTTGCCGTGGCGGGGTTTTAATGGTGGTTTACTGTGCCATGTATGAACAAGGCTTTACCGATGTCCTTTAAACATATTAATTGCCTAAGCAATGAACCTGGTCGCCCACTCTAGGTGGGGCCAACAGTCATTACCAGAGGTTGCAGTAAGCATAATCTGGAGAGCTCTTCTCTCTCAATAGAGAGTAGTGGTTCCACAGTATCTGTATTTATGATAATTGCCTCCAATATATAAGTGCCCATCAAAACATGTTGGCATTGACTACATGGACATGTAGGGAAGCATGTTGTTAAGAGAAAGCACATATTCATGAATATTAACAATTATTTCTGTAGAAATATAATGGAACTCAAATCTCTTCAAGAAGCAAAGCTGTCCTGCCCCCCCCCCAAAAAAAAAAAATACAAAGTACAAAAAAAAAAATCAATTTCAAGAAGTCTGTTAGCGTTTGATATTGTGCTCTTATCATTACGACGCTTTCAAATACAGTTAAGCACTCATGTAATGTATGCATCAATGCAAATTCTGAAATATTTCACTTCAAATTTTACCCCCTACTAGACCTCTATAACCCACCTAATTCAAATAAACAATAACATACACATGTAAATGTAAATGTACATGTGACGAAGTAGAAGAGATAGGATAGCCTCCCATGTTTTATCCATACATGCTCATAACCCATAACTGTACATTTGAAATCAGCACATAATATCATGTTGACAAAAGCAGACCATTGATTTTTTTCAAGAACAAGCTCCTAATTGATATTGATTCTATTCCAATCAATTCAGTTATTGGGGTTAATTGAATAAAGAATGTCCACCAGGGAAATCTATCCCTAATTCAAATATCTATTTCAGGATAAAAACAAATCTATGATAAGTATCTATATAACTAGCTAGGTTATGTTTTATTGAAGTGAGGTTGAAAGGGGTCTTCAGTTATCAAAAGTGAAACCTTCAATATGAAGAAGAGTCTGGGGACAATAGTTATGCTCAATAATGAACAGAGTGGAAGGACAGGCATTGTATCAATAAATCGTGTTAATGTTCATAGTCGATTAAAATGTTCAAACATCAAGATGTTTATTCTCAAGAGCACAATAATCCATTCAAATTTGGAGGACAGTTCTGTTTCACTTTCTTCCAAGTAAACATTAAATGTCACTTCATTCTTTAAAAAAAAAAAAAAACTCATTATATCTTGAAATATTAAAGTAGGCACAGGGTACACATATTATTATTATTAAAAATATTTGCATCACAGCTTCATTCTACTTCCAATTCATTTTTTTTTATGAGAAAAAATAACTCCATTCATCCAATACCTATAATTAGCACAATTTGAAGATTTAAAATGAATTGTTGATTTCCTTTTCTTTTGCAGCAACCAAATAAATATCTACTTCCCCAGGTGAGGCAGCAAGATGCACATAAATGTTGTATAGTCATCGATTTAGACGAGACCTTAGTACATAGTTCATTTAAGGTGAGTAATCAGTAATATTTGCACTGTAAAGACGTAAAATCATTATTGTGCATGTTATAATGGTGGAGCTATTTTTTTGTTTTTAACCTGCTTCTTTTCCCAAGGTTCTCATCCAGAATACCTCAGTCACACCAAGACACTAATACCAGATGGACAACTGGGCCCTGTCTTATAATTGAGAGTTGCGATCAATTCAAATCAATCGCAAGTCCTCTAATCAATCGCAAGTTTGCAGTCTCCTATCTCTTATGTACATAGTTGCAATTCAAATAAGTTGTGATTGATATCAACTCTTTGTAAGACGGGGCCCAGACTGAACAAGTAATTACAGTACCCCAAATGACTAAGTTTTTGACGGTCATCGGTCGGTTCGGTGGTGGGCTGGCAGTGTGACTGAGGTGTCGGACTGTAAGGCGCCACGGATTTATTCAACTGGCATTCGGAATGCATTCGGAATGTCCTTGTTAATCTTTCTGGAATGTATCTGGAATGACCCCATTCTAGCCACATTCTCAAAAAATCGATGCGACCTGCGCCTATTGTCTAGAGAACAAAGGGGCATTCCAGAATGCGCACATTCTGGAATGCATTCTGGAATGCGCCTTTGTTCTCTAGACAAAAGGCGCAAATCGCATCGACTTTTTGAGAATTGGGCGATTAAAAAGCATGCCCGAGACGCTGGCGATTAATCAGAATTGCGTGATTTCAAATGCCTGCCAAAGTGACTACAGCGCGGCGCACAACAGGCTATAACATTCGTTCTCTCAACTTCTGATTTTCTGAAGTTGATAACAGCGGAAATACGTTGTCTCCTAATTGAAGGGAAAAAATATCTTGGAATTACGTTTCCATTTTCCAATAAAAAAAAAGTTACGATCGCTTTATTTCTTAACCGTTAAAATGAATTTTGACGCTACGAACGAGTTCTAATACAAGTATTTTCCCGCTCGAAAAAGATTACATTTATATAAAATAACTTGTTTGTCTGTTCAAATTTCTGCCGACATAGTGTTGGAATATGAATAAGTATCATATTTATATAGACAGCGCGGAGCACTTTTAGAAGGAGTAAGAGCTATTTTTAGTTATCTTTTGAAACAAGGTATAACATTCGTTCTCTCAACTTCTGATTTTCTGAAATTGATAACAACGGAAACACGTTGTCTCCTAATTGAAGGAAAAAATTATCTTGGTATTACGTTTCCATTTTCCCATAAAAAAGTTGCGGCCGCTTTATTTCTTCCCCGGTAAAATGAATTTTGACGCTACGAACGAGTTCTAATACAAGTATTTTCCCGCTCGAAAAAGATTACATTTATATAAAATAACTTGTTTGTCTGTTCAAATTTCTGCCGACATAGTGTTGGAATATAGACAGCGCGGAGCACTTTTAGAAGGAGTAAGAGCTATTTTTATTTATCTTTTTAAACAAGGTATAACATTCGTTCTCTCAACTTCTGATTTTCTGAAGTTGATAACAGCGGAAACACGATGTCTCCTAATTGAAGGAAAAAATTATCTTGGTATTACGTTTCCATTTTCCCATAAAAAAGTTGCGGCCGCTTTATTTCTTCCCCGGTAAAATGAATTTTGACGCTACGAACGAGTTCTAATACAAGTATTTTCCCGCTCGAAAAAGATTACATTTATATAAAATAACTTGTTTGTCTTTTCAAATTTCTGCCGACATAGTGTTGGAATATATATAAGTATCAGTTTATATAGACAGCGCGGAGCACTTTTAGAAGGAGTAAGAGCTATTTTTATTTATCTTTTTAAACAAGGTATAACATTCGTTCTCTCAACTTCTGATTTTCTGAAGTTGATAACAGCGGAAACACGTTGTCTCCTAATTGAAGCAAAAAATTATCTTGGTATTACGTTTCCATTTTCCCATAAAAAAGTTGCGGCCGCTTTATTTCTTTCCCGGTAAAATGAATTTTGACGCTACGAACGAGTTCTAATACAAGTATTTTCCCGCTCGAAAAAGATTACATTTATATAAAATAACATGTTTGTCTTTTCAAATTTCTGCCGACATAGTGTTGGAATGTGAATAAGTATCAGTTTATATAGACAGCGCGGAGCACTTTTAGAAGGAGTAAGAGCTATTTTTATTTATCTTTTTTAAACAAGGTATAACATTCGTTCTCTCAACTTCTGATTTTCTGAAGTTGATAACAACGGAAACACGTTGTCTCCTAATTGAAGAAAAAAAATATCTTGGTATTACGTTTCCATTTTCCCATAAAAAAGTTGCGGCCCCTTTATTTCTTCCCCGGTAAAATGAATTTTGACGCTACGAACGAGTTCTAATACAAGTATTTTCCCGCTCGAAAAAGATTACATTTATATAAAATAAATTGTTTGTATTTTCAAATTCTTTAAACTCGGTCAAACTATCATCAATCTCTTTCTCTCTCTTTTGTTGTTGTTGCCATTTTGCTTTCGTTCAAATCAACTGCGTGTCAAGTAAATTACACTACCCGTTCAATAAATGTAAGGGAAAAGATTTAACAGTGGAGGCAAAGGACGTATTTTACTCAGTGGGAACATCATAATTATTCTGTATTAACATCGACTTCCATTACGACTGGTTCCTAGAAAACCAAAAAATATCGATGGACGATGCTCCACCCCCCCCCCCCCCCTCCCCGAAAGATTGAATGGAATATGAAACATCTGAGACTTGGCATTTATAAATTGTACTTAATTAAAATAAATGGGCAATCCAACCCTGTGGTGGAAATTTGCTTTAAAGGAAAGCAAAACAAATCAGGGGAAAACATTCATAAAAGTTTGAAAAACGATCCGATAAACAAGATCAGATAACAAAACAAAGGCCTTTGCGGGTTGTGAAAACAGCCATTAAATAACCGACCCCTGACTTGGTAATTCTTCTCCCCTGTAATTACCAGTGTCGGAACTCTGACAATACAGTTTTCATGTTATCAACTTGATCAGTTTAGCGAATCATTCATGTATGGACCTCCTCTATTATGAAACGCTTATCTCAGCTGCCTGGACCGGATCCCACAATAAGAGGAACAAACGAATGTAAAGGTGTAACTACTCTGGAAGATTACCGTGTTGAAAGAAGAGGATGTAGGCCCAAACGTAGGTCAAGCTACATGACAATACAAACAACCACTCTTTATGTACCTTTACGAGGGCATGTAACCATTTTAGAGCAGGTTTGAGTTATAGGTATAGCCACGAATATGAGAATTTTCCTGGGCAAATATGCTACCATTGTTAAAGGGGGAAAAAAAGCAAGGCAACATAAAAAAAAAAAAAGTTTTCTGGCAATAAAGAAAAGCGAGTGCAAGATGAAGAAATTAATGTCTATTATCATTACTATTCTATTACAATATTGTAAGCATCATCATCGCCATCATCATCATCATCATCATTTCATGTATACATGCCATCTACAGAACTGATCATGAAACGAAGATTAACAAAGTTTTATTGACAGGATAGGTTGAACGAGAACACAGATGGAGACGAAGACAAATAAATTGAATTCTCACGAGGGATAACCAAAACAAGTCTAGCTGTTCAATGGTTATCCTGATAAATGGGGTTTGTGTGTCATTTTATTCCATAAAATATATCTAGGCAATAGTGGTAAGATTGTAATATGGTAAGGCACACGACAAATGAATATTTCTAATTATGAGAAACAAAGTCGAAAGTATTCAAAGTAAATATTATTTTTGTTTTCGAGAATAAAACAATGTTCATTTCAAAATGCATAAGTTCCCCAAATAGTCCTTTATTTGATTTGCACATTTAAAAGAAAGGGCATTTAGTGTAGATCATGGCATAATGTTGGTCAGAATATAGTTACAAAATGTGTCGAAAACCCGTGTAAAACGAAGGCTTAGGCCTATTATTTATGGCTCGGTTGATAATCGGCCGAGCTTTAGCACACGACAATCATAGACAATGGGGGAATGAATGGAGGTATCGACCGATCTTACGCAATTTGTATCGTGAGTGTATTGAAAAGGAAAGACGTGAAGCTTCAGCAAAATAAGACGGCAATTTCCCTCAAAAAATAACGGACCTTATTTTTCGTATTGATGAACATTACTTATATCTTTAGAAATTAAAAAAAGTCTGAACTTTCATTTTTATATTTACAAAAAGAATCACGAAATTGACTGAATGAGGCACAATGAAAGTAGAAAGCACCGCCAAATTTTCCATTACTTGCGATCTAACCGAAATCGCTCGAGAACCCCGTATTTCTTTATAGGGGCACATTACGGTGCGGGATCAGTCTAAAGGCCGATATTTTGTTATGCTATTAATATTATGTGCCATTTTTAGATACATGTATTCATATTACCGGACGTCTCGTAGTTTCACGGTTCAGACCTAGTGTTATCCATTACGACTGTCAATTTAAGTTCACGAGATAGGAACCAAACAAATATCAATGGATGATGCTCTTACCCCCCCCCCCCCCCCCCCCCCCCCTCCCCACCTCCTTCCCCCGACCACGAAAGATTGGTGGGGATTTGAAAGTTGGATTGATGACTGTATCTTAGAAATGTTGTAATCAACACCCAAGTTCGAACAGACTGCGATATTTATTGTTAAGTCGCCTCTGTTCTGAGAGCGCCGACATGTGGCGGGAATGTCATAATAAACCTGTCATTATTTGAATGTCGTTTTGCGACTGGTCAATGGTGAGGAGCAATTATTTACGATGACAAAAACATTTGTGTATTACAAAATAATCCAACATTTTAGGATTGCAATACCTTTAATCTCTCTCTCTCTCTCTCTCTCGATAATAATAAATCCATCTCTATCTCGAATCAACACCGTCTCCTTCTTATCTAATATGAGGCGTCATGTCAATCAACACCAAAGTTTATTTGACATTGTTAAGCGCCTTTGTTCTGAGAGCGCCGACATGCTTATGGCGGGAATGTCAAAATCTGTCATTATTGGTATGTGGTTGTTGCGCACGTGTCATGTTGTTGTCCACATGCCATGTTGGCGTGAGATAACATTGTTAAATTATTAGAGCATACGGACTATTTAGATTGGAAATAAGAAATAAGAAATCTTTTTACTTCTCATATATATAAAAAAAAGACTAAAATCAGATTTCACCACCTCATATGTCAACATTCACCATCTCTTGCATCCTCTTTCTTTCCCTCGTTCTCTCCAATTCCCCTCTCACTCAGTTATCATCTCTCCCCCACTCTCTACTGATCTATATATGACCTTCTCTTTTTTTTTTGGAATAAATAAGCACACCCTCTACAATTTTTATGAAATTCCGTAAAGAAATATGATATAAGTCATATTTTATTTATTATTGAAGAAGAAAAAAAAGAGATAGAATTAAAAAATTAGAGAGGGAAGATGAGGGAGGTGATGAAAAAAAAAGGGGGGGTAGGATAGTGTGCGCTAAACAAACAAATGATACGCAACATATAAGCACAGACCACAAACAAAATTATGTCCGTCTCGGTTTGGGAATAAGATTATTCGAAACAACATACTTCATAGGTTTACATTAAAGCATGTGCTTTCCTTCATGCGCAGACTCGTGGAGGGGGGGGGGGGGAGCAACGGGGCCAGGCCGCTTCCTCCCTGGCCACCAAAAAAAGACGGACCGCCCCATCCCTGCCCCCCAAAAAGTTTAAAAATAAGATGGTAACCACAAATATCCACTCTCGCTTTTTATCTATAACAAGGATAACATGATAACGGAATAGGGGCAGTGATGAGAGAGAGAGAGAGAAGCGAAAGCAATTAAATATCGAGATTCTGATATGTCTATTGATCTTTTTGTGGGTACGATGAAAAGGCACGAATGAAGTAGAAAGTTGGATTGATGACTGTATCTTGGAAATGTTGTAATCAACACACAAGTTCCAACAGACCGCGATATTTACGATTGTTACGCCTCTGTTCTGAAAGCGCCGACATGTGGAGGGAATGTCATAATAAATCTGTCATTATTTGAATGTCGTTGTTGCAACCGTGGTCAATGGTGAGGAGCACTTATTTCCGATGACAAAAACATTTGTGTATTACAACATAATCCAACATTTTAGAATTGTTATAGGCACACAGCCAATTTACACCTGTAATCTCTCTCTCTCTCGATAATAATAATAAATCCAGATCTCGAATGAACACTGTCTCCTTCTTATCTAAAATGAGGGGTCATGTCAATCAACACCAAAGTTTAAAACACGCGTACATTGTTACGCGTCTATATTCTGAGAGCGCCGACATAGTAGTGGCGGGAAGCGTTATTTTTTTATGCGGCACAGATTGGGGCATGGCGCGTGTTAAACCTATGGGAAGTACGTTCTTTCCCTTCTGAATAGTGTCTGCACGTACGTGAGACTAGTCATGTTTATAGCTAGCGCATAAGCGCTGCGAAGAAGTTTGTATATCTATCGCGAACTATGTGTTTAGATAACATTCCTCTTCGTTTAAATTAGTTAAGTTTTATTGACTAATTATTGTGATGTTCTCCTTATTGACGTGCTGCCTCCTCTTCAGATTTCCAATTTGATTTTAATTGTTGATGTAATGATTTTCCATGCGGTAGTGGATTAAATATAACACTATTAAAAACTGACCTCTACTACTTATACTGTCTAGTACGCACACGACCAGTATTAGTCTGTAAATCAAGACCCCTTTTTAAAAAAAGCCCCAATCTGTGCCGCATAAAAAAATAACGCTGGCGGGAATGTCATAATAAATCTGTCATTATTTTATTTATAAATAAGCACACCCTCTACAATTTTATGAAATTCCGTAAGTCGTATTTTATTTATAATTGAAGAAAAAAAAAAAACACACACACACACACACAAAAAAAAATCATTATTTATAAGAGAAGGAATTTAAAAAATAGAGAGGGTAGATGAGGTAAGTGATGTAACAAATTAAAAAAAATGATACGCAACATAAGTACAGACCACAAAGAAAATTATGTCTGTCTCGGTTTAGGAATAAGATTATATGAAACAGCATACTTCATAGGTTTTCATTAAAGAATGTGCTTTCCTTCATGCGCAGACTCATGGAGGGGGAGGGGGAGGGGGCAACGGGGCCTGGTTGCTTCCTCCCTGGCCAAAAAAAAAAAGACGGACCCCCCCCCCATCCCTGCCCCCCAAAAAGTTTTAAAATAAGATGGTAATCACCACAAATATCCACTCTCGCTTTTTATCTAAATGTATCATTTCATTAGTCCTCCGATCTTTCAACACCCACCATCTCTTGCATCCTCTTTCTTCCTCTCATTTTGATCATTCAGATTCATCCGCATTTTCATGCAAAATATTTTCTTCATTTTTTTCTCAATCTTTCTTCTACTCTTTTTACCATCTTTAATGAGGCATCGTGTCAATCAACACCAACGTTTCAAAACACCGCGTATATTTGACACTGTTACGCGCCTTTGTTCTGAGAGCGCCGACTCAGGACATATTTGTGGCGGCCTGGCGGGAATGTCATAATAAATCTGTCTTCATTCTTTCTCAATCTTTCTTCTACTCTTTTCACCATCTTTAATAAGCTGAAGAAAAGAAAGAAAATCAATTACAATATCACCGACGCTTGAGAAATAAATAGTGAGAGAAAGACAGCTAGAAGCGAAAACAATTAAATATCGCTGATGTTACCGGAGTTTATGACAAAAATTAAGCCGTCGGAAAGAAATCAAAGTAAGTCCATTATCACCTGCGCTCGAGAAATGCAAAGAGCGACCGATCGCGGGAGAGACAGAAGCGAAACCAATTAAATATCTGTTGATTTCTATCAATTCTTATGGTGCATTCTATATCGAAACTCTTCCGGCACGCAATATCAAGAAGGTAGTTGCTGCCGATCGATCTCGCCTTTGTTTGGATGGCCTATTCATGGAGCATTCCAGAATGCACCCACAATGCGCCAATTAAGTCGTTAAGTACCGCATTCTAGGTACATTCTAGGTACATTCTGGAATGCGGATTAACAGAACAATAGATTCTGAATAGGGCATTCTACATGCATTCCGAATGCCAGTTGAATAAATCCGTGGCGCCTAACAGGTTAGCAAATCTGACGGGCTTTAGTTCCGTAAACAAGGGTATGGTACCTCAAGACTTTCCCTCGGATGATTTGCCTCTGTTGGTATGACTATGAAGATGTGTTTCCATGGAGACTTTAGCATTGTTCTCCTAGGATTTCAGGAGATGGAGATACAATTCAATCTGTTATAGAAAGTCAAGTCACTGAATGTTCATAGGTTTCCTTGATGCCGGCCCTCTTGAATGAATGAATGAATGGAGCGAGAGATTGAGTTACTTTCGAAATGTACATGTATGTTTGTTGAAATGCACATTACAAAGACAAAATTTCAAAATATTTTGCATACTTATATCAGTCCATCTAGACCTGCTGATTCTGTTTCCTACAATTTAAAGGCTTTTGATTAACCGTTCTGGAATTTTTTTATTGAATTCAGAATAGGTGACAAAACGTTTCTTTCCCTTGTCCCAGTTAAATTGTTTTGGTTTATCTAAGACTAATCCCTTAGAGGATATAACTCCCTGGTTTTGAGGCTCTGTTTCCATGGTAACTGAAAAGTCCTTTTGATCATGTGACTGTGAGATGGGCTCAATTGTTCTTGAAGTTGACTCTAAAGCATTGTTGAGTTGGAAAGCACTTTCAATGATGAGGAGAGCATAAGTGCTTGCCATTTGTCTGCCAAACTCAAGTAGTCGTGATGACTGAATGACTAATGTACATTAATAGATGTTTTTTTAATTTACAAATCCAATATATAATGGCCATATAGCGGGTCTGATAATTACCCGATTTAAATTGGTTTCCCGATTATTTATTTTCCCCCATTTTTTTTTTTTTTTTCTTTCCGATTTTATCCCTATTTTCCCCTTATTTTCTGGATTTTTCCCCAATTTGTCTTACTCAAAAGGGGGGAATGTTGTTAGATGCCATCCCCCCCCCCCAAATCCCCCTCTTTTTTACTCAAGGGGGACTGCAGTGAAGACGAAGTTTATTTAAGTTAAATAGTTGTTCCCTCATATTGCTCCAATATTGTACATGTTCATAGTACATCTACAAGATTTGAAGTAGACAGAATTTGTAAACATGTTCAAAAGAAGAACATGTCACTAATCGTTTGAATAATCTTGTTCGAATTGAAAGCCAATTTTGTTAACAAATTGTCGGCATGGGAACACAGAACAAACTTCTTGCCTAGGCATCTCTAAATATTTTTCAATTTCTTTGGCACGTTTTATTATTTGGAGAATTGACATTTTAGATATTTGACATTTTGTGGACCTTACAGGAGAATGTTAAGAGCTTGATGGAAATGATACATTCTGAGACAGACGGAATGCCATGGTAACGTAATACACTGCCATGTGAGAGGATGACCGTAACATGAGAGAAACGGCTGGCTTTTGATGCTCAGGCTTAGACAGAGCACTCAAGTGGGTGCATGCTCAGGGTATATCAACTGTCTTAGCGTGGCGAGTAGAAAGGTAGTTGTAGTGGGGGAGGGGGGGGGGGGACTGCCCCCTCCTACCTTTTGCAGTTGAGAATACAGGATGATGAGTGATATGAAAACAACTGCTGCGCCACTTCCCCCTTCTCTCTCTCTCTGTGACTTTGTCTCTCTCTTTTCCTCACTTCCCTCTTGCTTCTCTTTCTTTCTCTCTCTCTCTCTCTCTCTCTCTCTCTTTCTCTCTCTCTCACTCTCTCTCACTCTCTCTCTCTCTCCATGTCTCTGTCTCTGTCTTTCCCTCTCCATGTCTCTGCACCCACCCTCTGAGTTGGGACTTCTCTCATGTCACTTCAAGTCATCATCTGACACCGTGGTTGCTTCAGTAATTACCCAGCTATCATCACTTATTCCAATGAAACAGTGATTTGGAGATGAGTAAAAGTGTCCAGGAAAACAGATGTGAAAATATCCGTAAAATGTGAATCGGAACAGACAGTGTGAATTGAACAGAAATCAGAATGTTTTGGACATTGTTTTATTCCAGGATTAAGTTGATCCTTGTCATTTCTTTTATTCATTATGATATTTTTTATTTAAAAAATAGCTGTAGAGAAGTTTAAGGTTGAGGGGATATCGGGAGAAGTGTAGGAACTGGAAAGCGGAGTTTATAAGGAGAATCATTCTTGAAGACTGCTAAGGTTTCGGTCACAGTATATCTCTGTCGCACACTCTTTAGCAACCAGGACTCAAGGAGTGTGTCTCAGCGGATGCTTAGGTGGGTTAGTGTTAAATTTCAGGATGCTGTTTGGTTTAGGCTAAGGACAGCTGGTGATCAGGAAAGAGGGTGTTTAGATGAGCAATTAATCATGGAACGTGATTATCCTCCTCTTGAGGGGGCATTGCAGATTTGACGTGTTTAGTTGAAGCGATGTCGTGGGCTAGTGGATAAGTCTCTGGATTGTGAATCACATGGTTAGCGGCTTGGGTCCTGCCTTGTTACTAATTTCCTTTGGCAAGAAAGCCATCTACATTTGCCAAACTCGACCCAGGTGAGGTAAATGGGTACCTGGCAGGAATTAATTTCTTGGTATGCTAGAGTGCCGTAATGGCAGCCATGCTAACGCCAGGATAATAACAATGGAGTTCCAGGAGTGTCTAGTCTGACAGACATAAACAGTTAAACTCTATACAAAGAACCTAATATTATTATCATTATTAATTTAGCAACAAGCCTAATACCTCAGCCACACCACTAAATGACTCCAAACTGACGGATTCTTGCCCCTTCTGTGAAAAATACTTTCTTGTTCAGCTTATTGTTGGCATGGTGTCTGTCTAGGTGTGAATAGGCTATACACTGAGGACATCCTGTAATGTGACTTGTCTCGCCATGAGAAGTGGCATAAAAGCGGTGTCTATGTCATTCACCCCAGAGCAATGGTGTGTTAGATGTAGGTAGATTCACAGGTTAACATTCCTACAGTACATGTATGTTCATATTGTCACAGTCACATAGTATGGGCTATGCCATACATTGTAGGACAAGAGATTCTCATGGTTTGCTTCCTAATGAATCAACGGGTCTATAGCTTTTCTTATTGGCAGAGTTTGATTCTTTCCTATGTGTTTGCACACTAACAGATTTCCGGTATCCCATATCTGCAGTGCCCTTATTATTATGTGAGGCATATAGCCAACATTCTAAATGTGTTTGAAAATATTAAACTTCGCCATACTTCCTACATTATTGTTGCTCAAGCTTGGGTGTATAGAGGGCAGCACATTGAGCCAACAGGTATTACGCTCATGTGCGTACTAGTGTCCCTTTATGCGTACATCAGTACGGGAGCATAATACCTGTTTGTTCAGTCTTCGTCAAGTTGCCTCCTTTACGAATGACTATACACCCAAGCTTGAGCATCTTTAACAAAACAAAAAAGAGTCTTATTATCTATATTTTTGGTGGAATTGTATATTTTTTTTTCTATTTCCTCCTGTTTAAGAAATTTTACATTTTCATGTCCTGCCAGTGGCAAGTATAATGTAAAGTTTGTAGTCATCGGGTGATTGTTTTAACTTGATTTCCCTTCTTCAACCTAAATCATTCAAAATATCAAGAAATATATTACTTTCATTGTTGATAACGTTCCTTATTCAATGATACTTGATCAAGTCTGGACACAAACTGACCAAATACCTTTGAGTTGCCTGAGTGCAGAGGAGAGGAGACAACAGAATGAAAAGTATTGCTTATAATGGTATGGCTGTCCAGTGTAATACTCTGGTCTAATGCATTACGGAAATCGGATGACAGCGCTAACCAGGCCAGGCTGATTCACGTCCAATGATCCCATATTTGATCCCAAAGTGGTATTCAATTACCATTGATGAACTCTTGCTTTTGTGCCAATTACATGTAAATCATGGTATCAAGTGCCTTCTGGCTGAATCCAACTGAAATCTGAACAAAGAAAATGTGTGCAGGGAAACGAAGTGGTTAACAAATATTTTGGACAGATTGATTTAAAAAGTCCATTGCATATGTGTTTTAAACATGTTTTGATATGATTTTAAAAAATGTAATTGTTCAGCATAAGTACGATAATGCACATAATGATTTTTTTCTAAGAATATACATGCAATTGTAATACATAATCGTTTACACCAGGACCATGATTACTTGGTGTTTAAATTGTGTAATAAATCATTCTTACTTATATGCATGTATTAAATAATGTCATTCAAGGTTCGTTTTTTAAAATACTGCCCCAATATGACAATATATGCGGAAATTCCATTAATTAATTTTCTCTCTCTTGTTTACCTTCCTCATTCCAGCCCATTTCAAATGCAGATTTTGTTGTTCCTGTAGAAATTGATGGCACAGTTCATGAGGTGAGCATACATTTCAGTTTGATTTCAACGACATGAAAATATGATAAGAACCCTTTTGGATCAGATACATTGGAAACCAGTCTTGATTTCAGACTCCCTGATGCAGTTGGGATTCTACACGTTGTATATTTGGTTACAAGTACTTTTTGTCGTAGAGGGATCCCAACGTGAAGAATTTCAACCCATTTATACATGTAGATATTTCTGGATTCACTAATCAAGATTATTACAGGAACTTTGGATTATAAGGTACAGGTACAATGTAATTTTACTTCACTTTGTAGTTTCTCCTTTGCTGATTATTTACAATTTGTTTTCATATAATATAGTTTTTATCTGATGATGACATTAAAATATAAATGGAATCAAAAAAGAGAAAATTTGCAGAGCTTTAATGAATCAAATCAGATTAAGAAACAAACAAACAAAACCAACGACAACAACATCCTATTCTTTTAGGGTCTTTGCATGTCAGACTAGTCAAATTTGTTTACCCCTAGAACAGTGGTATAGATATGATATCATTGCATGTAGATAGTCCTAAGTCACTTCAATGGTAAGCAGGATCAAATCAGTTGACGGTACAGAGTAAGCACCATTTTAAATGTTGAACTTCAGGGCAGCGTTTCATGAAACCGTCATTAGTACAAGTCCAACGACATCCCATTGAAATGCGTGTATTAAGTTTAACACACGTTTCAATGGGATGTCCGTGAACTTGTACTTATGACGGTTTCATGAAACGCTGCCCAGGCTGATATCTGAGTAATCATAACCTCTGCTCTTTATATATCATCGCAAAATGAAACCAAAAATCACAATATCCAAAGACGGAAGTTAACCTTTAAATTTCCCATAGCTGTATATATCCCCCTCACATTTTTCACATGCACATTGTAACCTTGCATCATTTCCGGAGTCGGAGAGTATAAAATCCTCTTGATAATAATTGTTGATACAGTGTGCATGATGGTGAAGTCAAACGGGTCTGGAAATGAGAATAGTTTTCAGTGACATTTAAGTGCTCACCAGTACAACAGCTGACATAAGAAATGATGGGTGTGCAACGATACAACATGGGACATGGAGCAATTTACTCATCCATACTGCATGAACTAGGTCATTACACTATAAATGATTATAACATCTAGGGCAACTTCTGCTACAATTGTATCTTATACATGTACAACTGTTAAAGTGAATGTTGATTTCTGTTACGATGACAAATAATTTGTCAGCATTCTTATTTTTTTTATACCAGTTTGGAAGAATATCGTAGTAGAAAATTCCCCTGACTAGGAGGGCTCTTCAAATACCCTCGGTTCTGAAATATGACGAGTAATTTAACCAAACTATCATGTGTAGTCCCATATACATATTTTTATGTGCAGTGTGCATGATTTACAGCAAATTGACTATTACTGATTTACTGGACATAACATTGCAACTCAGTGACCACCTGTTCCTTCTTTATTTTATTTTTCAAGGTATATGTATTAAAAAGGCCGCACGTGGACGAGTTTCTGCAGAAAGTGGGGCAGCTCTATGAATGTGTGTTATTTACAGCTAGTCTTGCAAAGGTACAGTAAAACGTATAATTCAATCATCTAAATGTAGTTTTTGATCAACCCAAGTACTTATTATTAACTTGTGGCCATTCAAAAATGTTATGTTTATCATGTAATCAAATGTTTCAGACTTACGAAATCTTTTACTTGTATTTATCTTTCTCTCTGTAATTTAATTTAGTTGAGTAAAACAATTGAAGGTGATTAAAACCAAATTGGTATCATGATGAAACAGTATACTGTGATACCTAATTACAAAAACTGTACTACCGGTATAAATTGCATGTAATTTAACCTTTTGAATTTGAATATTGTACATTAAATTCAATGTTGACTACATTACCTAACATAGTGAGAGAGAGAGAGAGTAACCAAAAGCATTGATGAATGCTACTAGCGAATGGAACATGAATGTGATACATTTTATCGCAATTAAGAGCTTTGCTAGCAAGCTGTGTACACAAAAGAGTACTCGATGAAATTGCATTCTCTCATGGTACCAAACCTAATGAAAACATGTATCTTGTTGTGGAAGAGGGATTTAGGAGCTATGCTGCTCACAAATCATAAAAGGCTAATGGTATTCAGGAGATTTACTACAGGGAGTAGACATCATTTAAGCTTGTGAGAGAGAGAGAGGGAGCTACCTCCATGACTGATTGGACACTCATTATTGCTTAAATGTCACAATCAGGCAATAAAACTCCATGTCATGATTGCAGTATGACTCTGCTTCACTCAGTCAGCGTAACTTTACATGCATGTACATGCAGTTAGGCACATGGGTGGTTGAATCAGTTTTGGTAATGTCTTTATTTCTCATGTAATTGCATGGTAGTACATTGCCTATTAGTCTGTCTGCATACATTCTTTCATTTGATTTTTGAAAATGGATGATGAAGGAGAAGTGTTTTCAATCAATTTGGTTAACAGGCCTGATAATTACCCAATTTTATCCTGATTTTCCTGATTTTCCTGATTTTTCTCTTATTTTCTATATTCTTCCATATTTTCCCCTATTTTTCCTTATTTTTCCCTATTTTTCCCTATTTTTCCCTATTTTTCCCCTAATTTTCTTACTCAAGAGGGGCTTGGTTGAGGGAAAAAACAAAAATTTATATTTGTTAGTGCTCAGTGCTCACTGTCTCCCCTTGGTTAATGAAAATTATTGAAAGTTTATTGGATAAATTGTTGAGATAGGATAGACGTGTCAGTGAGAGAAAGTGTCATTGGATATAAGGAATATACAAATGCATGTGGGTTAGAATGTTTTTAAAAAATTCAGGAATTATGAGGTGATGATGTGATTGCTTTGCATATAAGAGAACATGTACAGAAAATGAAACTCTGACTATTACAATGTCATTCTTTTTAAAATGTTACCCCCGCTCCTCAATTAGAAAAAATACCTGATTTTAGTGATTAAGAGCCTGATAAGTTAAGTGTTGTCATTTTGTCTATCAGTGACATCAAATATTTTAAGGATTCTGATTTTATTAAGCAGCCGTGGCAACCAATTTTATAAATTGTGATTAACTTCAGAGATACCTTTCACAACGAAACATAAAGCAGCTTACTTCACTTCATCACTTATTTTCTATAAGTTTTCTTACTTCCAAATATGCCAAATGTCTTATCCGGCTCTTGAACAGTAACTGCAACTATTAAATTCTAATTATTTGTTCTTTATCTGTTCATATTGAATCTTTGCCAAATGAATTCCAGGATGCTTATAAGTTTTTGTTGTTGTTACCATTTATTTCTACAGTATGCAGATCCAGTAGCTGATCTGTTAGACAAATGGGGTGTGTTCAGGTGTCGACTGTTTCGGGAATCGTGCGTGTTTCACAGAGGAAACTATATCAAGGTATGAACAAAACTGTACTTACTCATACGGAAGTGTTTTACAAGTTGAAGCACTGATAGAGAAGGGAAAGTACTTCCTTGATGTTATTGAATTTCCCTTCTGTATGAGAGATAAAATCTTCATTAATTATGTGTGCAAAAAAAATATTTGAATGTCTAAGTAGCTGATCTGTAAGACAAATGGGGTGTGTTCAGGTGTCGACTGTTCTGAATTGTGCGTGCTTCACAGAGGAAATTATATCAGGGTGTTAACATGCTTGTACTTTCTCATACTGGCAGCAGGAATATTTTAGGTGTTTAAGCACTGACACAAAAGTGAGAAATCAGGCTCCCTCGAAATATAAGTTTTCTTCAAATTGCCCTTTGATTCAATAAATGGAAGTCTTTCTAATTGCATTTACATTTAGAAGATATAGTGACATATTAGCCCCTCCCCTCACAATAAAATATTTTACTTGATAAGATTAAAGTCTTCCTAATACCTTCTCTCTCACTCTCCGGTACTACCCCCCTCCCCCATATATGTAAAAGAGAATAAAAGCAGATTTATCTTTTTCTCAGCCTTGTTTTCCCCCTCATTTTCTTTTAACACTGCATGCACAGAGCTGCCAACCATTCCGTTTTTTTCCGGAATTACTCCGTTTTTTCCTCTAAATTACGGTATTACGTTTTAATTTTTTTTTTTTTTTTTACATACCGCACGTCAAACAACTGCCCTAAAATGGTGATTTGCTCACAAATTCAATAGAAAACTAAATTTAAAAAAATACTTGAAAAGAAAAATATTCTCAAAAAGAATGAAATGCCGATAATACCAAAATAACCACCAAAAAAAATCCTGCTTGTATGGAAAGAACAGCATGATGAATGAACATTTCTGCATTGGAAGTGTGTCGCGCGTGGTTGTAAGTTTCTTTTTTTTATGAATTCCTTTTTTTTGCCTGAAATTCCTTGTTTGTCATCATGATTACTTTTTTGGGTCGCACAAGGTTGGCAGCTCTGCGTGCAACTTGCAGAGTTGCCAGTGTTTCCCTTTCTTAGTGATTGTAATTTTTGCAGGCATTTGTTATATTTACTGATGGGTATGTCCTGATTGCGTACATATGATTGACCATGAGTAGTATTGCATTGTCTGACTCTAAATGAAAGGCATCAAGGGAACACATTTTAATATGTTTCCTCATGTTGAGATCAATGTGATTGAAATGAAAGTATTAGTCTGTGACAGATGAAGGACATCAACTTTCATACAATTGATACCCTACCTGAAAAAATGAATATTATTATGATGGTGATGAGAATGATGAATAGAAGAATAATAACCTGAGTTTAAATGAAATGAATTGAATAAGCTACAGAAAATACAGATTTTGAAATTGTTGAAAGCCTTTTTCATTACATTGAAACCTCCTCAGTGACCACCTGTTTGTAAATATCATGTTTTGGGGGTGTTTTTGTTATTTTGTTTTACAATGTATGCCTATAAAGGCCACCTTTCTAGTTTCTCTGGAGCAGTCTTTCTATGCAGGTATCACTGTACATGATCAGTTATACCTACAACATGGATGCACTCATTTGTTTCAGTTAATCATGAATGACTACCTGATGATCAATTTCAATATTATAGAGAGATAATTAAATATTTCCTTCCCCCTTTAAACAAAATTACTTTCAGGATCTCAGTCGACTGGGTCGTAAACTGGAACGTATTGTAATTGTGGACAATTCTCCAGCTTCATATATCTTCCACCAAGATAATGCAGTAAGTATTCAGACTCTCATTGTTTTGAAAGGAAACTATACCACCGACCTAGTTTTGTTTTCGACTTCCTTGTGTGACAGGGTGTATAGAAAAAAAAAGAAAGAAAAGGAGATCATCTTATAGAGCATGAGAACTTTTCACACTATGAGAGAAATGTCTAGTTATGGAAAAATCCAACATGACTATAATAGCATGGATATCAAAGCCTTTCCTCAAGAATCTTAGGCTCATAGATGCATTGAAAGAAAAATGTTATCCTTTTTTTTCAGGGGGTTATTCTGTTACTGTTAGAATGCAAGAGATGCACCTGTGTCAGTTCAAAGTTGGCATGTAGTTGCAATGTGTGCAGCAAATAGTGTCTTGTGATCACTAGGACATATACTATACAATAGTTCATCATTAGTGAATTTCTTTTTTCATTGTGTTGTGTAGTTTCCTGTTCTTTCAAGGAAATGTATTAGGTTAGGTCAAAAGGATATTCTGTAGTTTGGCTTAAATATCAACAACACAAAATAGGCAATTTATTTATACATTCTCCACTGATATATCTTGTCTTGAATTTTAATAACTTTCCATTTATGTTGTAAATATGTATTTTTTGAGGGTATCTATCTGTTTGCTGTTTGTCTCTATAGATCCCTGTGAGTTCGTGGTTTGATGATATGTCCGACACGGAGCTCCTGGACGTTCTCCCTCTCCTAGAGCGCATCTCACAAGAGGAAGACGTCTACAAAATACTCAAGAAGGAGAACCACAATCACATAAAGCGCTAGAAGATTGAGCTTGGCTTCAGCGCCCTATATGGAACCTCCGCCCAAATCGACTAGTTCCTCAAAATGATTGATATTGACTGGACGTGCTGATCCTGCAGAAATACCTTATTACCAAACTGCCAAAATGTAGTGTAACCAACGTCACCATCGGGAGATCTATTTTTAATTGTGATTACGTTGTAGCTCCATCTGCGTTGCTGCTATGGTCGACGTAGTCATCCCAAGAGGAATGCTGGTTTGGTTGGTATTGCCAGCATCTTAGTGATCCTGCCATTGCATGTAGTAGTCCTCCAGTCCTACACCCCACCCACCCACCCTCTTCCAGTATCACCCAGCCAAGGAAGCTGTTATCAAGCATTCTCGGTATACTTAGGTGTCTCTTAGTCCTCTGTGCTTTAGCTTGAAAGGAAACTCCATGCAATAATTTATGGCTGTCCTGTACAGGAAGCCAGGTCTGTGATAGCTGTTCAATGAAGGAAATGTTGTTATGATACCAGTGCAGCTATACCAAGGTCAGTCCAGGCATGTGGGTCAAGAACTACCCTTTGCTTTGTAAACTACCAAATCTCTCAAGGCCGGCATATTTCACATATGACGATTACAGAAAAAGAGAGATAAAAAAAATATGCAAACTCTTCTGCATATCTTTCTTAAGCTGGTATTATCCTCACTAATTAAAACCAGATTATTTTCTGTCACAGCACCATCATTGTTTTTTGCACATGGAGAATCACAGCTTACCTAGAGCTTTCATTGTTCTGATCCTTGTACATTGAATCCGTTACCGTAGGTAGGAACAGCCAGCATTAATTGGTATGTCTCTATGGTGCAGATGCACAAAATCATAGACTTTGCACTGTATGTTCACATTGAATAGATAAAGGGAATGAAAGGCAGTATTTGTCAGTGATATGTGACAGATTTATCTGGATGATGCTGTTAAAAATGGACTAATCTCTTGTATATCTGTCTTTGTTTGGTTGACCGATGAAATATCAATCCCTAAAAATACAAGAAAAATCACTGCCATTGTGAACCAATTTTCTGATCCTTTTTTATATATTTCTTAACTTACCGGTAATTCATTCTTCTTTGGTAACAATAAGCCATGCCATGGTATTGTAACAATATACCAAGGAGATTGCATTCTTTGAAGAAGAAAACTTATCAGGTATTTTGTTCATGCAGTATTTTTAAATCAAGATACAATATTTGAAATGATACAGAAACTTTCAATGGTTAGGGTGATCATAACATATAATTCAGGCTGTTACCAACCTTAGAATTTAGTAAGCATGCTTTCATCGATTCCTGTGGACTTTCTCAAGCCATATGATTTTTAACAGCTTCTTGTTTGTTGCCTAGGCAATGATTTTTCACAATGTTTGCTTTAAGAAGGAAACTGGATAAATTTGTCCATTTTGCACAGGAATAAATGGCAAGCTGGAGATAAGGAAAGGTGACTGCAAGAAAAAGAAACAAATATGGGTATGCTCCTGTGTTGAGTTATACCTGTCTCTTCAAAATGCAAATATATTAGTTGAATGTTTGGACAAGAACTCAACGTGTGTTTGGATCAGCTCCCTCCTAGCGACCTCGTTAGTTGAGGCTCGAATATTGCTCATAATGAACCTAAATACAGGTCATGGCAGCAGAACATGTTTGAAATACCCTGCTGTAATTTGATCAAGTATTATTATATCAATGGTAGTTTTCTTCACAAGACAATAGTGAATATGAAAAGATGCTGTTAAACCTCCACTTTGTTTGAAGGTTATAGGCCCTAAATGTGAAACAATTGCTAGATGATGCAATTACAATGCAAAACTGGCACTAACAGATAATCTAGAATGTACTTAATATGTCCTTAATAATAATTTGTCTAGGTGTCCTACAAATTATTATTATCGTCTAAACTATGCTGTGATGTATTAGTCAAAGCTGTCCTGTATTTTAAACCCTTGTCCCCTCAAGCAGCATAGCAGCAGAATGTCTTTGACATATAGTCCAATCTGAGGTCAAGAAACTTTTGAGGGGCTTTTGTATATAAATATTGTATCTGTAATTACACCACGAAAAACACACATTGTATGTTTATCTCATGAAAATTTATAAGCGCATGATCTGGACTGCATGTTGATAAGGATTTATAACAAAAAGAAAAGAAAAAAAAATATTAAAAATGAATGACCAGTTAGGATGTGAATGAATAGAAAACATGTTGGAGAGTGTCGTTTTAAGTCCAATGTATTGATATTTTATCTTTTTTTAAACTTTATTTTCTTCATATATGATGATGTAGGATATATATATAATAGTTCTTGTATATTTATTTTTTTCAAGAGGAGATTGAGGTGTGGATGACACCTTTGTGAAATCATAAATCATTGAAAATTAGCCTCCGGCAGTTTCAAATTGGCTCCTAAGTAGTGTTTTGTAGTGTTAGCTTGATTTTCTTTCAAAGTGGTACAGATGTGCTTAAGGTTTGGTTTCTTGATTGTGCAATTAAAGCAAGTACCTACTGAAAGATATGGGGAAGAAGGACAACGAATCATAGGACAACTTTCTTTTTAAACATAGAAAAAAAGGTGACCAAAGTTGTATGAAGAGCTTAAATTCTACAAAATATTGTTATAAAAGGTCAGGTGACATTGTTACAAAACAATGTTTTGTTAGTTTTTAGAGATGTTTCTTCCTTCCATCACAGTTAAGTCCATTTGTTTGATAGTCAATTAAATGGTTTCTCGCAAACCAGGGATCTTTTTCTCCTCAGAAGTATTTTGCATGGCATACAATGTTCCGCCTGCTGGAGGTCAGTCACCCCAAAGTGATGTATTATTGGTGACACAATTCATGCATGATTCCATGAGAAAAACATTTTCTTACTACCTTATCAACAGTCAAGGTCATGTAATATTTTTGTGTTATAATGTATAGTTGTTGATCACTGAGCATTAGAAAATGGAATAGGTGGAGAGTCAGCATTTGAAAGTAACCTCAATTTCTTCACATACATGTACATGCAGGGCTAACGGATGAGAACTCAACAAGGAAAAAGCTTTTGTAAATTACAGACAAATTTTAAAGTTATTATTGTGCAGAGTGGGGCATGCTAAAGACGTGTTTGTACAGAGTATATACAATTTTGTTGTAGATAGATAAAAAAATTAATGCTCTAATGAGATCATATTTTTATTACTAACTGTTCATTTTTATATAAATTTGAAGAGAAATGAGACGGATGTATAAATGCTGATGTGTGTTGTAATCAGTTGGGATATTACGCCAGCATATCATTCTGTTCACACAATGCTACAGAGTGGCTAGGAAATAATATTCTTTTAAACAAGCACATTGAATCGTAAATCAAAACAGTCAGGATTTTTTAGATGTTTGCCAGAGTTTTTTTAATTTCTTGGACACTCTGTAGAATTTACTGTGAGGAAGTGTATATGTTGGAACGGAACGAATATGCGTTATGTAGATTATGTGAACTGTGTAAACCTCTTCAATCATTCATTGTATATGGCTCTTCATGGAGATCGTGTTATTTTGGAAATCCCCATGGCTCGTGTCCTCAAAATATTTGTCAAATCTTTCTAGATTTCAGGAGATGTTGCATTTTGGTATCATGCAAGATGATCAGATATGTGTATTGTCGTCATGAGGAGTATCAAAGTTTGTGAAATGTAGTGGGTTCAAGTAAGGCAAGGATATTACCCAAGAGTATTATAAATTCTGCTCACTATTATGTCGTGTTTATTTTGTGTTTTTAACAAGAAAACTGTATTATACTGACAAGTAATAAGTGTGTTGTACCAAAGTTATATATAAATATATATATCTATTTTTTCTTTTTTTTTCTTCTTCTTCATAGCAGCTTGAGATCATATCTTTAGCAAGTTGTATATTCTTCGAATGAATTTGTGTTTACATCACAATTCATCCATATTAGATTTATTCTCTTCATTATAACGTTGACAACATGTCACTCCAAAGTTTTGCTTCAGAAATATGATAGAATATAATTTTGATCATGGACCTTTACGATATTAGCTGTCTGTCACTCAGATGGAGATGTAAATGATGCAGCAACAGTTGGTTTCAAGTAAAGTTCCCTCTTTTAATTATTTTAGTTTTTACTGGTAACTTAAGAAAAAGTCATTATGCGTGACATTATATATTAAATCCCTAATCAGTGGATGTAATTTTTTTTAAGAGTTCGATCTACACTGTATTAATGGTAGCCATATATCAGTATCAGGTCAACTGTCTTGATGTGTGGGATCTTTTTGTAAGCTTTTTAAACAGTAGGCTTTCAAATATATTTTAACCTTAAATTGTTGTTTTTTTTCTTCTTCATATCTGCAGTGATTTTGATTTATCTTTTAAAAATAAAAATAAAAAAATCATGAAGAACATTAATGTTACACTTGACCTCGAACAAAACCTATCCAGCATCACCTAGCTTTTGGTGTGCTATTAATTTGGAGCACCGTAAGAGAGTGAATTGCAGTGAGTAATTATTGGTATATATTCCAATCTTACATCAAATGCAGTATATATTTCTACATGAAAGCATGAAACAAGTACATATATACCTCATCTTGTAATTTGCTTTTATTGAAACTTTAATGTGTCTGTATGTAGTTTAATGTCTCTTCTTCTCTCTATCCTAAAATAAGATCCGTGTAAAGATATTTAGAACAAAATGATGAGAAATCGTTGATGATGGATGATGCCTGAGTCAAAAGAAACGGGTTGAGGATAAACTTGGTATCTGATTTTGAATATATTCTTTGAGGTCACAACTTACGGTATTTGTTTCTAATGAGTTTGAAGTAATGGGACTACACAAACTTTGTATGAGTTTGAATTGGCATTAGTTTATTACCAAACAAGAGGTTTTGGTGATTGGCATTTCAACAGTAAACAAATGTTTTCACCTAAGCATTAAAGGGGCTTAGCCCAGGTTTATATTTACATTTCCATTCGGAAATATTAAGAGATTCTTCCAAAATATATTAAGTATTCACAACTTAATGCATTTACAGTATAATAAAGATAGCAATTATTTCATTTTAGCACTGCACCACTTTTTACTTTTTTAAATATTTTTTATGTTTGCCTCTTCATCTTAAAATTCTTCTTTTAGACAAAAGGGATTACAGATGAAGTTGAATTTTCATGATAAATTTTCTGACACACACACCTATTTTCTTCTGAAATAAAATGCACTTTTGATACATGTAACAGTTTAAGCGCATTTACTAAATGGGTTTTTAACTGTTACCTATGCTTTAGTATTTTTGTATCCTTCCTAGAGTCCAAACTTGCACATGTTCATATTATAATGTAAGGATATACACTTGGTTTAGATATATACGAAAACTGTTGATTTGTTATTTCTAAATTGTCAATAGGCTACAAAGTGTCAAGATGACAAGGGGACTTTTGAGATATCCATTAAAAGTCACATAATATACAAAACTGAGTAAGTATTAAAATAAAATCAACAGATTGAAAAATCCTGGGCAAATCAAGAGAAAATAAATCATGATTGAGAAACATAGATCAACAAGTGACATTAATACTGTATTTAGAGTTTGATTTTCCAAATTGTACAAATAGGAAACTTTGTTTGAATATTGTGCACCTGCATAGGACCCCATGCCGTAAGTTTACATTGTAGGTAACTTTACATTGAAAGTTGGGTTTGAAGTCTTTTGTCATAGGATGTCTTTGTTTCAAGAGATGTATCACTATTCAGACATTGCCAGTACATGTGTGTGTGTTCCCAGTTTACCACCTAATCGCTTTTCAAGCAGTGCTTCATAACCGAGTGCATATATGCATTTGTCATTCTCTCACTCCTTAACTTCGCAAAACCTGATGCTAACAATAGCTACTACCTCGGTCACGCCCCCATAACGACTCTAAACCAGTAACTGACAAAATCAAAGCCATTCGGGGCCCGGGGTAATATAATTCTGGTTTTGTCTAGTGTCATCGCGTTTTGGTCTCATTGGCGTAACCGGGGTATTGTAGTCAAGCAATGTCTGAGTTATAGGTTTTTCTAGACATCTAAAGAACTCATAAACAGTATGTATATCTATTTCCCCTTTAAGCAGTTGAATAAACTTTCAACTGTTCAACTTAGTACACAATTTAGTACAAATGTCATGCATCCATTGGTTTGAAGTTCAGTAGTATATTGCAATGCTTCAATTACATCGTGATAAGTGTGTGTGCTTTCATGTTATAGCTTTGACATCAAACTGACATACATATGCATGTTTATTACACTTTCCTTGCTGGGACATATATTGGTTTACGATGTTTTTGGACAATATTATAATTTACTTTCTCAATATTGTGTACAGATATGGAATCATGCTCTCAAAACTATATTCCCTGTTTACAGCATATTAACTTGGCTCCTTGGTATTTGAGACTTCTTTTGATGATTGTTGATAATTTTCTTGGAGTAATACATTTCTTTTTTTCCCCTGTTACACATTATCACAGATGTATATCACTGATATCTGATTTTTAAAGATTTTTTATCATCACATGGAAACTATTTATTGATACTAGGATTATGGCAACCTACCATTTTAAATTCAACTTTCATTTTCTTGATAGGAATGATGGAACAAATTATGTGATGGTTACTGTGATATATTGTGGTTCAAACTGTTTGCAGTAGTCTTATTAAAACTCGAATTCTATCGCCACTATATGTCTATCTTCAGATGCTTCGTTAAGTAGTAGAATCTCCATTGTAAAGTGCACCAAATATGGTGTAGAATCATTGATGCAGGTATTCTCCCGTTGCAAATATTTGTGATGATATAAACTCACACACTCTCTGTGTGTTTTGTTCTGTTGCTTTCTTGTAAATGGTTCCATTTTAATGTGTGAGTGAGAATATCATAGCCATTCAAATAATGAATAACAACCTGTTCTATCTATGTCAGTAGCAACATTGGAGAGATGACATTTTATAAAGTTATTTTATTATTTGTCAGTTGTAGAACAGAGGAGAACTAACAACCCAATATTGTGGTGTTCGTATTGAGGTTTTTACTTTTATTGAACCATGTACACAAAAAAATAAACATTTTATCGAGTGATGAAAATAGGATCCACTCAAGATTTCTTTTAATTATTTTTGTTGTCGTAGTTACTGGGCAATTTCATATCATCTCCTCCCCCGCATATCTCTCTCTCTCCCTCTCTCTCTCTCTATCTCTCTCTTCTCTCTCTCTCTCTCTCTCTCTCTCTCTCTCTCTCTCTCTCTCTCTCTCTCTCCCTCCCTCTCTCTCTCTTCTTCTCTCTCTCTCTCTCTCTCTCTCTTTCTCTTTCTCTTTCTCTCTCTCTCACACACACACACACACTTACAAACACTCATGTATTTTATTTAGCAACAATCGTTTTTAAAATCATTTAAAATTCAGTGATGACTTTAAATACAATGATTGTTTGATTGATGATGATGAAGATAATGCTGTTGATGATATTGTGAAAGAGGATGAGAATGATTTTGAAAAGGAGGATTGGGAGGTGTTGGTAATGGTGAGCATCTTTTGTGTTGTGAATATAAGCAATATTCAAGAACAAGGAGCAAGCAGTGTTATTGTTTTGATGATGGTGGTGGTGTTGGTGTTGTTGATGATGATGATAATGCTATTAATGATATTGTGAAAGAGGATGAGAATGATTTTGAAAAGGAGGATTGGGAGGTGTTGGTAATGGTGAACATCTTTTGTATTGTGAATATGAGCAATATTCAAGAACAAGGAGCAAGCAGTGTTATTGTTTTGATGACGGTGGTGGTGTTGTTGATGATGATGATGATACTGCTATTGATAATGATATTGTGTAAGAGGATGAGAATGATTTTGAAAAGGATGATTGGGAGGTGTTGGTAATGGTGAACATCGTTGTGAATACAATGTATAAGCAATATTCACTGAAGAACAAGAAGCAAACAGTGTTTTTTGTTATGGTGGTGGCAGAGGCGGCGCTCCGGGGGGGGGGGGGGGGGGGGGGGGGGGGGGGGGGGGAGCACGTGTCAAAGTACAAAGGCTAATCTGAGAGGTGAAAATGGGGCGCTTCTTACACCTAAAAAAAGAGGCATGCACCAGGGATGAAAAGGAAATGAGCATTTGTCGACGGAATAGAGGCACCCATCAGATTTTGATAGGAGGCATTAAGGGGCATTTATGAAAAAGGGATAGGTTCTTTATGTGCATACATTGTGTGCGGGTAAGCCTGAATCCTATGACCGGGGTAATAATAAAGCGCTTTGAGATGGCCTTCAGTCCTGAAAAGCGCTATATAAGAACTAGCTATTATTATTATTATTATTATTTATTATAAAGGAAATTGGGCACATATCATTGTTCAAAGGGTAATGAGAAGGGGAAGTGGCTCTTATTAAAAAGAAAAAGAGGCACATGTTAAATTAAACGGGGCACTTATCAAAGACGAAAAGTGGTAATTATGAGAAGGGGAAGGGACACTTTTAAAACTTAATAGGGGCACTTGTCAAAGGGGCACTTGTCAAAGTAAAAGGGGCACTTTTAGGGTACTTGAAAAAGTGCTCCCCTGCCCCCCCCCCCCCCCAGTAGCGCCGCCTCTGATGTCATATTTGTAATGTGTGTTCTGAAAGAAAGATAAATAAAACTTGAAACTTGAAAATTGAAACTTTGAAACCCAGCCAATCAATTATGATCAATCGAAATGCGCGGGCGCGGTAAGATTCACGCATGCGCACTAGTACTTGTTGGAAAAATCCTGGGTGCGTTGCCATTTTTGTGGCCATTTTGGAAAGTTCTTCCGTGTGCTTTTTGCAATTCATTCTAAACATCTTGAGGGTTCTCCGATTGTGTACAAAGGTAAACATTGTCGTGTAATGTATAGTGAAATTCTTAATGTAAAATGTTTTCATCATATTTTGTTTTAGTCTTCATTTTTTGTGGGGCCTTTGAACGGCAACGTAGACTGGACTGTGTATTGCCAATCGTTGCCAAATTACCGAGACATAGATCTCAGATCTAGATCTAATCCTTGGCTTTGCCGGTTTACTCCAGATATTCCCCTAACTCTAAGAAACAAATCATATGATGTCATTATTACATTGTTCACCAATTGAAATAATATGCTGCATGTTGTTGTATGTGCCCAACTAAAATTAATCAATTTGATTAATTAAATTGTCATAGATCTACAAACATCAACAAATTGTGCAGTCCCTACCCCTTCACTTTTGTGTTGGGTGATCAAGCGTCATTGCTCAAACAAGCCACACATGCAAATGCCAGCTGCAAGGCAAGGTAGGTCGTGGTGATTTCCACGACCATGCCCATGCCATGAATAATGTTATTATTTATTAACATTATATTTCTTCAGTACTACCCAAATTACTTGGACGAAGTATCATATCAATTATCTCGATCATCAATGATGTCTAGTCTCTAGAAGTCTAGACTGCAATCATAGAAATTTAGAATTCATATTCATACTTGTCGCAGTAATTTTCAGTGTTTACGTAATACGTGTTTAGATCTACTTAGTAACTTGCAGAGCTCAAGCTACCAAGTGTCTCGCATTAGCATTTCGAGGGTCTAGAAATGCTATGCGCTCGACGCGCGTGTTGGGTATAGAAAAACCGCTATACCTTCTACGTTGTTATACCCTCGCCCGCGCTAGCGCGCCGAATCATGCAAATGTCACGCATTGCTGATCTTTGAACTTGGCGTCTATGAACTTTGTACATTTACAGTAGACTATATCGACTAGTTCTCAGAGTTAGCGACTCCCTGTGAGTTTGCGTTATTTAATACAAAGTGGCAAATCTACGCTTAAGTCTGCATTATATAGGCCTATAATTTGCTAATTCATTGTTTGGAGGTTCTTGACATAGACTATGCCGTCAGCACAAATAGTCTGCCATTTTTCATGTTTTTTGTGTGTGTGAAGTGAGATATAATTCAATGTTTTCAATTGTTACTATTGACGATTTTCCCCCAAGAAGTACTTAAAGAATTAAGTGTCGTTAAATATAGGCCTACAGTCAAACCTCTCGAGAGGTCTATTATATAGCGACCACCCAAGAGAAACACAAACAGTGACCTTTGTAGACAGGTTCCTTTAGTACGTGTTTCAATGTATGCTAGAGCGTCGCAATGGCAGCACAGCTACATGTACAGCCGTGGTAATAATCTCCTATTTTGGAAGTGCTTATAGTGATTTCTAATAAGCGCTATAAAAAAACAGTATTATTATTATAATCAAAAGCCATTTTCAAGGAAAACAAAAAATGTGGTCATTATAGACAGGTGGTCACTAAAGCAGGTTTGACTGTACTACTCCCTAAATATGCAGTGTAGGCTATTCCTTTAATCTAATCCCTTTAATACCATGTGAATACCAGCATTGGAATATCTGTTTTTCTTCCCTCAACAACTCTACATTGCAATTTGGTACATTGTATATATGTCCATTGTACATGTGTAACTGATAATCATTTATCTTCATTTTGTTTCCACTCCTGTAGGTGTTTCAGAATGGAGAGTGCAGAGGATGACAGTAGTCAGGTAGAAGATGCAGTCATGCAACCAGAGCATGTATCCCAGTCGGCACAGGACACCGTAGAGGAATCTGAAACTAGCAACAAGGAGGCTACCCAACCTATTGCTTCTGCAACAACAGGGGCTGATGCTGACAGCAAAGAATCTACGGCTGGTGATGGCGCTGCTACATCTAGCACTGAATTAGATGAAGTTACATCCAGTAAAGCAATGGATGAAGAGACAGATGCTGGTGAAACCAGAAATACCTTAGACGGTGAAATGGAGACACAGGCATCTGGAATAGATGAAACGGTCAGTGATCTCTTTGATGAAGAAACAGAATCTGTGCTGAAAACCATCCAGATCTTTGAATTCTGTGGAGAGGACTTGGTTCAAAAGGATCACATTGAATTCCATGGGCTCGGAGGTGGAGGTTCTGATGAGGACGAAGATCTAGGATCTGGCATAGAAAGTGATGCGACAGATGACTTTGATGAGGACAATCCTTTTCGCTGCAGTTTCTGCAAGAAATCCTTTGGTTATAAGAGTAACCTAGTGCGCCATGAAAAGACTCATTCAGGGGATAAATCGTTTATCTGCATGCATTGTGGTAAGGCCTTTACCTTGCAGTCCTATCTGCAGCAGCATGAGCGTGTCCACCGCAGTAATAAGGACAAACCTTTTATTTGTTATCAGTGTGGCAAATGCTACAGCGATCGTTGGATGCTGAGAAAGCATGAGCAGACGCATGAAGATAATCCAGATGATGGACCTGGTGCATATAAATGCCAGTATTGTGATCGGACTTTTGATCGCATTCGAAATGTAAGGCGACACGAGAGGTCCCATAATGAAGGAGAACAAGATACCAATGCATATGAGTGCCCGGTGTGCCACAAGTTTTTTTCAACAATGAGTAACTTTAAGCGTCATCAGACCACCCATACAGAGGAGAAACCCTACACCTGCATGCACTGTAACAAATCATTTGCCTTACTTCACTATTTGAAGCAGCACTTCAAGACTCATGTTGATGAAAAAGATAAGCCTAGGCACATGTGCTCATATTGTGGAAAGGTCTTCAGTGAGAATTGGTACCTGCGCAAACATGAGTTGACACATACTGATGACCCAGAGTTCAAGTGCAAGTCCTGCAACAAGGTGTTCTCTTGCATCAGCAACTTCAAACGTCATGCTCGAGTTCATTCTGGGGAAAAACCATTCGTTTGTCAGTACTGTGGACGTGCCTTCTCTGAGAGTGGGACACTCCGTCGTCATGAGCGTACCCACACTGGTAATAAGCCATTCGTCTGTACTTACTGTGGACGTACTTTCACAGTTAGTCATGCCATGAAACGCCACGAGCGCACACACTTCGATGACAAGCCCTTTCGATGTAATATTTGTGACCGTACATACACTGACAACAGTGCCCTTCTTCGTCACGAGCGCACACATGCGGATGACAAGAGGGAGACTCTTATTGCCACTACAACGCTTGAAGATGCCGGTGACTTGATGCCGGTCACTCAAGTGGTTCGGATCGTCCAGATGTCCAGTAGTCAGGATGTCCAGGAGATGGCTGCAGCAGCGGCTCAAGAGAGTCATGGTCAAGTCGTCTCTCAATCCTCTGAAGGTGCAGAGTATCAGGTTATTGAGCAGGTCTACCAAGCATCCAGCAGTGGTATTGCACCCATCTCAGTACAAACTGTTTATGATTCAGCAGGACTAACAAACTACTTGACTTCCCAGTGATCTGTTAGTATCACATACTGTATATGTGCATGTAGTTCCATGAACAACTCTATCTATTTTTGTACAAAAATGTTTTATTCTGAAGTTGTAAAGCGTTGTTGTAGACAGGACACATCATACATTAGTGGGTTAAAGTTAAACTTTACATTTATTGCTGTATATATTTCTATGAATTGTTTATTTATATTCATCTGCACTGTCGGCCAGTACCTACACAATGTACATGTATGTGTTATAATAGAAAGAGATTACGGTACATCTTTCTCAATGGATTCCTGATTTGGGGCTTGTATATACGGTAATATAGTAGTGAGAAGAAAAAAATGCCAAAGTCCAAAGATTGAAAAGAATGTTATTGATTAACACATACATGTATGTTACCCATAATGTTATAAATGAATATCTTAAAAATAGTTCAGAAATCAAAATGTACTGTATGTTTGTAAGAGACTAGAAATTTTTATGTCACACATATTCAAATAGATGATAGTTTTCCCATATTAATTCAGTGACAATTTTTTTCCATTCAAGATGCCCATCTAGTATTCTTTATTTCAAACATTCATACTAACGTCGCTTCTGATATTTGAATGCCTGTTCAGAAAAATGCGTTTATTTGGTTAACTCTGCATATTAACTTGAAGTCACACGAGTTCAGTTCCTCTTAGTGGAATGTTTTTTTGTAGTAATAACTGGTTTGACTTACAAATGTAGAGTTAAATGTATGACTTGTTTGATAAGGAAAGAAGAATGCTAGAAACATAAGTTGGTGCAGTTTTATTTTTTCTTCTTAAATTTTCACCTTTTAGAAAACTAGGGATTAAGTCTGCAAATTCACCACTGACATTGTTAGTGTTTTCTTCCATATATGCATGTACACATGAAGCCTCTGACAAAAAAGTAATTTAAAGTGAATGTACAGTACAGTGTAGTGAATAATAGTGATTATAAAAAAAAGTTTTGCCCAAACTTTTCCTTAGAGCTTCAATTTTGTGTAGCATTAGTCTGCTTTCTTAAGCTACACGTCATGCTACCGCAATAGTAACCGCATACATAAAAAAGGGCAAAATACTTTTCGCCATTGATATTTTGATGATGTAATTACTTGCTTATAAATTAAACAATGTATTTGGTCTGAATTTGAATTGAAATACGAAGTGTTGGTCTCTACAGTTGTATCAAATTTGTAAAGTTTGTTGAGGTCATGTTATAGAGGAAGGGGAGGAGAGAAGAAAAGAGAGGAGGGGAGGAAGAGAGATGGACAGGAGAAGATTTTTTTTTTTTTTTTTTGGGGGGGGGGGATGTTGTGGATGGGGCTTCTTGCATTCATTTTCTCCATGTTCCTCACTTAAATTCATTTCATTATCAATTTTGAGGGTTTTCATCTTTTTTTTGGGGGGGGGGGGGGTGGGGGGGGGGGGGGAGGGGGGTTGCTTCAGCCCCCGAAATCCCTGTCTAGAACTGCTACTGACAATGTAGAGGGAGCGTGTGTGTATGTGGGGTTGGGGGGGGGGGGGGGGGGGTGAGAGGGGCATGTTTGCCCACAGCATTCCAACCAACTATGACCAGAATAAATTACTATTGTTAGTCTTTAAATCCCTTAAAGGGCAAGTCCACTAAAAAAAAAAACTTACCTTCAATAGAAGCAGAAAAATCATACGAACCGATCAAAAAAAATTGAGCAAAATCGGATAATAAGAAAGTTATGAAATTTTAATGACATGAAAAACTTTGAAAACTACAAGACAAATTGGCAACTCGCTCAAAGTCTGTGACGTCATTGCCTCACTATCCACTAATTGTTTTCTTTCAGGGGGCGGCCGCCCCCCCCCCCCCACCCGTCATTTTGAAAAAAGGGAAGGAGAAAGAGGAAAAGGAGAAGGAAAAGAAGGAGAAGAAGCGAAAAGGAAGGCCATGAGAAAGAGAACTTAAAGTTAAAATGTAAATTATGACGAAGGGAGGGCGGGGGATAGGTGAAAAAATAAAAATAGATAAGAGAAAATTAAGAAAAAGAGAGAAAAAGCAAACCAAATCAGGCGATCAGATTTTAGACGAGTCATTATTACATTTACACTTCCGGAGGTTTAAACATTGGTTTACGATGAAAAACCTTTCACCAACTGAAAAAAATATCAAAATAACCTGGCGCCGCCCTTGTTTTCTTTATATTGATAATATATATTTTCCCATTTTCCCCCTAAGAAACTTATTTCGTCATACCAGCATCCAAACTCTGTACATCCACATGAAACATATTACCGGTACTATCAATTTAAATTGATAGTACCGGTAATATGTTTCATGTGGATGTACTAATATAGAGTGATTATTTCCATGAAAACACCCGAAAACTTTGGGAAAATGGGCTTCTGTTTAGTGCTATTTTTGTAACAAATATGACTCATGCTTAGGGGGGGGGGGGATGCCACAAGATTATTAGATTATATTGGGTACCAAATCAAGCTTTCCAGTGCAGTCGAAGCTGGAAAACGCTGATACTCTGAATTGGGGGCAATCATGTGGGTATCAATGAACTCGTATACGCCCACCAGTGACTTCTACCCCTGGCCGTCGCCTTTTCCGCCTCCCTCGTTGGCTGTCAGCAAGTAAGTAGGGGGAAATCCCATTGCGTTAATATTTTGTTGGAGATTGTTAAAATAAAATCGGTGACTATCCAGGGGGTATTTTGACTTTCTGAGACTACATTCACAGATTCTCTGATACTAGGCAATTTCGAACGTTTTTCAATTACCCTAAATTAGATGTCATTATAGTCATGTCATTATATTTGGGATCTTCAAAAGGGAAGGTATAGTTTTTAATCTCGTACCCGCCCCCCCCCCCCCCGCAAAAGGGGTTATAAAATATATCATAGATAGGGGGTTACATTGAGCAGTGTTCCGGATCTTGGGGGGGGGGGGGGTCTCCAAGACAGGAAAAGCCCGCAAAAGGGGGGTTCAGAATTGTTGGCAGTCGTGAGATAGAGGGAACAAGCATACACGCGTACCCTATAACACTGAATGGGGGGGGGGGGGGGGGCGGCGGGCGGGAAACGAACCTTCTCGACCCTGGTGCACGATCGATGGAAGTATAAATGACTTGATAAAGCGGTCCATTGGGGGACACCTTATAAGTAGTTATTTCGGGGACATCAATATGAGATTCCAAAGTGAATCTTATACTGAGTCATATTAGATTATTACTTCAAGATTGAAATCAAATCGATTCAATCAAATCTAACATTCTGAATTTAATTATATAGTTGATAAAAACAATTTCAGGTGCTTTGGTAAATAAATCTTGACTGTCTTCTGAAAATGCCATTAGGTAATCTTCTTTGTTTGTTTCTTGCCAGATATTTGTTTTCACTGTGCACTTTTCGTTCTTTTTATGATTGATCCGTCCCTGTGACCCCTATCCTAGCCACATATGCATTTTAGGGACGGGGCAAGATTGTCAGAATGGGCAAAATATCCTGGACCTTTAGCCCCCCCCCCCCCCCCCCACACATGGCCACATGAAATTAGTTTCACACGAACAGCTTAGTGTTAAGGGAGGGAATCAGAAGCTATCTGCATAGGCAACAGAGACATGCATTGCAGGGATTTGCACGGTAAAATTCTAAAAACTTTTAAGACGGGTCAGTATATTCATTTGAATTTTGCAACTGACAGTTTATTCACACCGATTTTGCTTCAATTTTCACTCATATGTAGAGAGAACAACATTTTCTTTTGATCTGAAATGTTGCATATATATATATATATATATATATATATGTGTGTGTGTATATAGCCTACTCTCATAAACTCAACTTGCTGCTACAGATAAATTTTGAGATGGTTTTTGAAGGGGGTTGTAAATCCTGATAGGGGCCGGTCTTTATAAGTCAGTGCTATATAAATGTGATAAGCTACATTTAACAACTGAATTATTCATGCTCCTTGTAAATTTGTGTGTATTTCGTAATTCAAAAATGAAAGGGGAACAGGTTAAATTATAGGCTCTTAATTGCTGCATAATATACTCATTCTCTAGAAACATAAATTGGAAAATATTTTTTCACATAGATAAAAAGTTACAAAACTTGGTAAGGGCCCATACATTATTATTATTATTATCATGATGATATGATATATTACCCAGGCAGTGCCTTTTGCCGGGGGGGGGGGGGGGCTCCGACATAATGATGCACGCTTGCCCTTTTCGCCCCGTGCAAGTAAGAGCCGAAGTGCATTAATTGTGACAATTAATGTGTGAGCATGGATATATCATTCTATGGTATTATTTTTCAGACAAGCGGTTTCCTTGTGTATTTCCAGTTAAATCATTGAAGAAAACAAATTGATTAAATAACATGAATGAACTATGATGCAAGAATGATGCAATCCCCGACCTGTCCTTAAGGTCAAGTTCAAGCTGAATCCTTACCTCCCAGAGGCCACGCCCCTTTTTACACCAATCTCAAGACAACCCCGCTAACTTGACCACAATGCTTTTATTATGACAATTTTTGTTTTAGTGTTTTATTTGTTATTATGACAATAAATGCCAGCTCACTCGGCTAGCTATGGTTCATCCCAGGTTCATCAGGGACTCCCTGGGTTCACATAATACTGTGCATGAGTGCATAACAACAACAATAACATGTGCACAGCGCATGTGAAAGGTCGTGATCTCGGGGTACAACCGCTTGGAAGAGCCTAGAGACACAGACAGAGAGAGTCGAGAGAGAGGGAGATCTGTCCACGTGTAAATTGAGGAGACGAGAGGCAGACCTACTTCTCCATCACATTTGCAGGAATAGACATGATAGTTTAAATCGTAAGTATTATATAGACAATAGTTTTATGATTTTTCTATGAACCTGAATTATGATAAAGGCGGTAGCGTAGCGATACGTACCCGGCGTACTACTTGTAAGTTTGTATGTCACCTTCTAGGCCAGCGCTCGACAAGGCCGGGGATTGCATCGGGCGCTACATGCATGTTGAGAAGGCACAACAACAGCCGCCAGCTGGCAGACGTATCCACTCTTCTGCTTATTGTCTGTTAATTCATTCATTGTTACGCACGTTAGGCTTACAAAAGCAGCATAGGCCTAGGCTAGGTGATAAAATGAAACCATGCACTTAATTGGCCTTAATCTATGATTGGCAACCAACCATTCTCATGATCCTGGCGTGAAGAGTGATGTAAACAAAATCATTTGTAATTGCACCCATTCTAGCTAGTACCTGCTGAAACCATGAAATATACCTTTGGAGTTCGATAGTGGATTCTCCCTTCTCATTGATATGGGTCAAGAATTGATCAAAAATGTGGGACTTTGTTACTGGACTCTGAAGTGATATATGCGATAATGTGATGATGATGATGATCTAGTCTACCAACCTAAAAATTTAGTAGGCAAGCTTTTTGTGGACTTATTCTCACAGTTTCTTGCTGTCTGGAGCAAAGATACGTAGTTAGGTGACAATGAATAGCTAGAGCCCCTATTCAGTGAAGGTTTTATCCATTTTATCCAGATGAATTCTTTCACCTTTCTTGACCAGAATGATAGAAGTGTGTTTAAAACTAAATAATAATGGGCGTCATCCCTTTGATTGAATGTTGTGCAATAAGGGCATGTTTCTGCTACTGCTGACTAAGATGGAATGCTCATTCTGGGGGGGGGGGGGGGGGGGTTGCTTTTCAAAAAGACCACAAAATAAACTTCAGATTAACTCTAAATAAAATGATTGCCTTTAGAAGTAATTTTTATTACCAAAAAAAGAGTGAAGCGTCCTCCCCCCCCCCATTCGATTTAGACACTTCATATTTTTATAAATAAACATACTTTAAAAGCCGTCAGTATAAGATGGCAAAAAAATCTAGAATGTGGTAAAAAATAACTTGATCAATTAATTTATTAACCAGGTGGAATGTTGAATCTATAGGACCTTACCTATGGAAACAGTTGCCCCAAGACTTTCCTAGTATTCCAAATGTACCGTCCATTGCTTTTAGAATGCCCTATATTCTATAAACTCATCTTTTAAAATTGCTTTCCCGTAAATCTACTTGTTTTTCCACCTTGTCTCTGACTTTTGTGTTTTTCATGTATTGATACTTTTCCCTGCAGCACCTGCGCCTTGACTACATCATTCATGAAGAGTTGATGCACTTTGAATACTCTGTATTATTTTTGTTATCATTATTAGGTTGAACTGGGAGATCATCAATAATTTGAGTTGCCCTAGCAGAGTGCTTTCTTCCTTTGTGTAGGATGGCTCATCTTACAGCAGTATCTGGATTTCTGAAGAAAACTTGGTCCCTCCCTCGCTACCTTGCTAACAAGTCCAGGTTCCTCTCGACAAGTTCTAGTCTTCAGAAAGAGAAACAGAAGGTACTGCAACATATGAAATAAAGAGCCTATTTTCATTGATATTGATGATTTTTAAAGAGTTTTCCAAGTAACTTGTTTGTTCTGTGTAGTATAATAAATAGTTGTTAAAAATGCTATGCAGATTGCCCCTATTAAATCGTTACAGTTATGCGTTTTGTAAAACTTGGCACCATACTTTATCATAAAAAAAAGGATTTGAAACTTAACGATACACTTGAGTTTGAAAGATGACATTGTCATTGCTTGACAGAAAAGGTTATATAACATGTACTTTCTTTAAATAAATCAAACAAAGTGCCTACTTTCAGTTTTTACTTTACCAAACAAATATGTTAAAATAGTGTAGAAAAATTAGGTTTGAGATATTCTTTGGTTTATCTTTTAATGAGTTACTTGTAAAAGATGAAGTATTAACATGTGTAGCAGTGTGTTCAGTTGTCTTTTACAATCAAAAATTGTATAAAGAATCATGCAATGTTTATGTTACAAAACTGGACATTAAAAAAAATATACACCAAGTATTACAAAAATAAAATGAAAATGAAAATGAAGTGCCTATCCACCCAGACAGTCAACTTACAATGTTCATTATTTTTGCAGCCTACTTCGGCTCATCTGATTCTCCAAGATGGTACTACGTTCACCGGCTATTCCTTCGGTCATCATAAATCAGTGGCTGGAGAGCTGGTCTTCAACACAGGCCTCGTAGGGTAAGAAACGTCAGCTCCAGATATCCTTAGGCCATGTAAAAAAAAATTGTTTAGCGTCTCCTTTTAAATTTTTTTTTTTTTTTAATTTTAAAGAAAAAAAAACCCATGAAAAACACTGCTAAAAAGTATCTATTTCTAATTTAAACAAAAAACAAAAAAACCTGGCGGCCATCTTGAAAAATAGCCCGACTGCCAGGGAAAATGTACTGAGCGGCCATTTTGAGCGGCCATTTTGAAAAGAAAAAAAAAGGGCCTCCTCCTTCCTATTTTTCAAAAAGGCAGGACGCTAAACATGTTTTTAAATTTTTATTTGGCCTTAGCCATTTCTCCTGTCATGGAACATGGGCTCAATTTCCTAATCCCTATTTACCATTCTCGGCATCAGCATGCATGTTAATCAAAGGTTATACACCGGGATTTCCTCATAATTCTGTTTAGTGTAAGCTGTCATAGCAAAACACTTCAGATCTGTGGTTAAAATTCCTACATGTAGTAGCATTGGCGTTTCATTTATGATCCTTTAGATTGTTAATTTCAGAAATGCATTTACATGTATTTGAAATGATGAACAAATGATGTAGATAGATATTTTCAATAATTACAATAGTGGATTCTTGTTTAGCATTCAAATCGACATGCCCTGATGCTTCTTACATTTGTTTCCCAATATCATAACTCTGGTTTTAGTTAAATGGCCAAATATATAGCACTATACATGTGTGTAGCATACCACATACCCATTTACAACTTGGCAGTGAGTGGCAAATGTAGGAAGGAATTCCTTAAAATGCCTTGAGCGTCGAAATCGGCAGCCTAGCATAGCTGGGTAATGTTGGAGCGCCTTGAGGACCTTGCAAGGTCGATACGTGCGCTATATAAGAATCCAATATTATTATTATCCAGGCCTTAAATTTCAATATTTTTAGGGCAAGGCCACTTTTCTGTAGGGCACATTCCTATATTACAGCACAAATAGGATGAATTGGAAAGGGCACAAAAAATCTCCAAGGCCAATGAGAGGGGCATTGAGGCCAATCAAAGGGGCATCCACGACCATGGCCTTGGTGGCCTTGGATTAATTTAAGCCCTGATTATCATTATTACCATGGTTTTTAGTGTCAGGCTGGGCTTTGAATACTCGTCCTTTTAATTTAAAGTGAAATATTTGAACTATCTAACTATTGACACCTGCACAGGAAGATTTATTTTCCCATGCATATAGTGGTAAATAATGTTTATTTATAAATATGCCTGAAGACAGTTAAATTGTGTAACTTACGCAAATGAAACAAGCCATAACCAAACAAAAGAAACAATATCATATTTGACTATTATTTTTTCATCGCCAAAATGTATCCATGTTTGTATCATATTTTTGTTCTTTGTAAACTTTGAGCCTTTATTTTATATGTGAGCGAAAATGTCTATGTTGAAAGTACATTGGACAACAAATACATTGCATTGAATTTATTTGTTGTATTTCACAGGTACCCAGAGTCACTGACCGACCCAAGCTACAGAGGTCAAATCCTGACGTTGACCTATCCCATTGTTGGTAACTATGGAGTACCAGACACCAAGGCTAGGATGAAAATGGTCTCATGAAGCATGTAGAATCAGAAAAGATTCAGGTAAATAAAGTATTTAGTCGAGGTTGTTGACACTAATACCCCAATGCTGCGTTTCAAATAAAAGTTGCTATGAATGTGTTGTTATGTAAAGGACGGCCCTACAATTTTATATTAAGAAGGAAACAATAAGCTGAAATAATTGTACGTACTGCAAATATGTGTCAAAAGGGGATAATGTAATGCAAGAATTCAACCAATAGATCATTCTCTTCTGTATGAAAAGAGAGATGTTGCCATTTTGATCATTCTTGTTTTCATGGACAGTCTTCTTTGTAGATGGGTTACCTCTTTAGTTTGGTGTAGCAACTAGTTGGTACATTTATAGATTTAAAAAAGAAATGGAGTAACTTTGAAGGAGATGTGAGCTTTCTAAAGACTTTGTACGAAGTATCAAGATATTTTGACTGAATTCCTGTCTTTTTCCTTGGTACAGGCTACAGGCATGTTAGTCCAGGACTACTCTTACCACTACAGCCACTGGAACTCTGTCAAGTCTCTCTCGGAATGGCTCACAGAGGAAGAAGTACCAGCCCTCTATGGGATTGATACCAGGATGCTGACAAAGAAAGTCAGGGATAAGGTATGACCAGGGACCCATTTCACAAAGCCTTTTTACGATGACAAATGACAAAAATCAGTGACAAATTTGCTGATAACCAATCTGAAGCAAGGATTTCAGTAGCTTATAACGAACACTGTCATTTGCCACGGATGACAAGTTTTGTGAAACGCCCTCCAGGGTTCTCAATTATTCACAACATACTTGGTGAGCATGTGGGAATGTAGATATCAAGGATAATTCAAGGTGCTACCTAACTTATCTGGAAAGGGGTTCGGATTGAACTGTTTAGAGTATGTATGTTCAAGATCAAGGTAAAAATCTCAAAATGTTAGGGTTCAAGACTTGTCCTGGGTGCTTGTTGGTGTTGAGCCCTCGGTAAATTCTTCTTGACAAGGATACATACAAGGGTACATACAAGGGTAATGAATATTGTAGTGTGTACTGTCAACCTGCCAAAGTGTTCTGTTTCATCCAAACCATTCCTTCTGGTTTACTGCAAGGAAAGTTCCTTCAGTTTGTATCAAGGATAAACAATATGTGGTATGATAGGGTGTATGATATATAGACTATGTAAGTTGATTAAAACAAGAAATACTGTCCATTTTGGCCCAACAGATGAAACGGTTAGAAACAATACCAGACCTTTTAAATATTCTGTAGTTCTATACCAAGTTAGGAGCTGAAATGCAGAACTGGAGAAGAACACATTTTAATGTGTGATGTAGCCCTATATCACTAAGTTAGAATTAAAGTAAAAGTCTGCCTTGAGGTATCTGTGGAAATAGAATTAAGCAGTGCGTACATTATCATTGAGTATTATAAACAAGTTGGGACGATGGTTTCAGCTAAATATGTTCCTTGTACAGTGAAACCTGTCTTTAACGACCACCCAAGGGAGACAACAAAAGTGGTCTTTATAGGCAGGTGGTCTTTATGTACAGGTACCTATAGTACAATGAAAAACCATTTTCAAGGGAAAAATAAAAATTTGGTTTTTGTAGACAGGTTTGGTCACTACAACAGGTTTGACTGTATTTCATGTTTCTCTCTCAGGGTACAATCCTATGCAAGATAGAGTTTGATGGTGATCCTATAGAGTTTGATAACCCCAATGAAAGGAACCTGATGGCAGAGGTCTCTACTAAGGAGGTGAAGATCTTTGGCAAGGGGAATCCCCATAAGATTGTCACCGTGGATTGCGGTATCAAGCACAACATCATACGCAGTCTGGTCAAGGTATGTCGCCATCACAGTAAGATGTCATGTTTTCTCATGAAAGATCAGTGTGGTTCAGTATGTCAGCTTTCCATGGAGTTTAAATTGTGACATTTTGAAACCTTGACATTCTTCTACCTACTGCAAGGCTCCTCAAAAATCCCTCTTCTTAGGAATCCGCAAGGAGATTTTTAATGTTTGTATGTGATGAGCCTAGTGTTGAAATTTAAAAAATGTTTTGGTCCGAATATATTCTGGCCACCCATGTGTCCCTGTGCCTGTTCACGCTTGTCTACTGCTAAGACTTGTATTGCCATCAAGTCAAACTGATCAAGTTAAGCTTTTTTTTTTTTTTAAAGACATTGCTGAGGTTCTCATAGCAAAGAGGTAGACAGCATGTTTGTACAAAGGACCAAAAATCTTGATATTTGAAGTTTAGGTCCCTGTCCAGTATTCATTAGGTCTTGCTTATTTAATAAAGATTTTGATTTCATTTGAGTACTCATAGACCATATTGTGGAAACATTTCCATCTCTGTTTCCAGCAGCTTGCTATTCTATGCAATTTTACCCATGTTTATGTAAATCATCCTTGTATGTGTTAAAACTCACATGTGCACTGTTGAGATAGATCATGAATTCTGTCATTGTCAACACTCAAAAGCTGATTGGTGTATTCCCTATTCGTACAGAGAGGAGCTGAAGTACATCTAGTACCATGGGATTATGACTACAATCAGATTGAATATGATGGTCTATTTATATCTAATGGACCCGGTGATCCAGCCCTGGCTACTGCTGCTATAGATAACCTCAAACAGGTAAGTAACTGGTTACAATTTAATGTATTAGTAATAGTGCTAAGACATCTGGGGAGGTGTTTCACAAAGATCCTAAGTCAAACTTAACTCTAAGTTGGACTTAAACATTATGGAGAGCCATTTGTAGCCTTGAAATAAAATATACTCAAAAGCGGAAATTCAAGTATTATAGACTTATTTTTTTATAAATTCCACATCAAGAACATGAATTCTCCTTAATAATAGATAGTATGAATGATTTTAATCAACATTTTATGCCGTTTAAAATAACTTTTACAAGAAAATTTTATAGATGCAAACTGCTTTCCATTATTTTATAGTCCAACTTAGAGGTATGTTCAACTTACCGGTAGGATCTTTGTGAAACACCTCCGTTTAAGTGCGGTACATAGATGTTTTTCAAGTTGTTTGATATACATGTAACTCTTTCTTATTTAGGGTCTCTATCTATGTAGTACATTTAAATTGAGCCCTGTCTTATTTAACTGTGTCAATTATGTTGTTGTGAGCCTTTATCTCTTAACCTTGGTGAAAAACTGTCATGCCAGTGAACAATACATACAACAATACTGTAGCCACTTCTTTAATCCTACTTTTCATCATCTCTTGGACAGGTTTTGAAAAATGTACTGTGCAAAGAATTTTTTGTTGTTGCATTTCCTTTGAAAATTCTCAGTTTTAGGAGATTGCTTATTAACTTGTCAAGTAGCACTTGCAAAACCTATTTAAAACCATATTGTGATGTGATCATGATTGAGAGATATACATTACCAAAAGTTTCTTGTATTTGATATTGTTATATCATGGCTTATCACTCTTTTCAGGTATTGGCTGAGGAGAATCCAAACCCCCTGTTTGGTATCTGTATGGGAAATCAACTGACTGGTTTAGCTGCTGGTGCCCCTTCCTACAAGCTACCTCTCGGTAACAGGTATGATCACAAAACTTACCCTTAGGCATAACCCTAACCCTAAACCCACCCCTAGCAGAAGGATCTTTTTCTCAAAGGTATAGTTTCGGAAACGCTCCCCTCTCCAAAAAATGAAATGGAAGCTCTCATTACCAATCATGTGAAAGAATATGTTTTGACTAATATGTGATGATACAAATTTTGCTGGGAAACCGCCTTCTAATTGATATATTTGGTAAGATATCGTGTAGTCCCATATACATCTGTCTGTGTACAGTGCTTGTAACTTTACCAAGACTGGGCCAAATTTCTTATCATTTTGATGATTCCAGAACCTTGCAGTACACACACCAATACTTATATGCTAGATGATCAATGTTTTGGGGTCGATTCCACGTTTCTGTCACAATGCATGACCAGAACCGGTCTATACCTTTAAAAGCAATTTGTGAGGTTTGCACTTCATGTGTTTGTTTATTAGACACTGAACACTAACATTCGAAATGATTGACATCTTTTGTCAGATGTGATGTTCAAACTAACAGTTTGTGAGATCTGAAAGGATTCTGAATGTGTCCTCATGGTTCCCACTCTATTCATGTAGACGGCTTTTTAAACTAGCAGAGTTGTTTTGAATTCTTTGTTTCACAGGGGCCATAACCAACCAGTAATCAACATCTTGACTGGTCAAGCATTCATCACATCTCAGAACCATGGCTTTGCTATAGACAGTGAGAAGTTACCCCCAGATTGGACACCAATCTTCATCAACGCCAATGATCAAACTAATGAGGTAAGAAACTAATTTACACTTCGAACTTCGAAGTGATCCAATCTCTTTTTATTGATTTTATTTTACAGAACAACAATCAAATTTGACAGATAGTAATAGCTAAGAAAATTATAATTGCAAAATAAATATGGGTGAGTTGTCATTTTTATTTCTTCATAATTCGAACATTTTACTAGTTCAAAAAATCTACAGTATATGAAGAGGTATATTATGTGATATTCAATTCATCAAAGTTTTTTTTCCAAGCCAAGTGAAAATGTTGTTTATCCATGCTTGGTATGAATCACAGCAATTCAGATTGGCCGAAAAGTTCTTCTGACATACATGTAGCTGTTCATTTTAGGAAATAACTAATGCGTCAGACACTGCTTTTCTTATTTCAGTGACTTGTGTATGAATTTGAATCAAATCTATTTGGATTCTTTTGGAATGTGTTCTGTAAATTATTCTTTTGCGCTTGTATGTTTTCAGGGTATCATGCATAAGACAAAGCCAATCTTCACAGCACAGTTTCATCCTGAACATAAAGGAGGTCCGACAGACACAGAGGTAAGGATTCACTTACATCTCCTTACATTTCTTCACAGATATACAGTCAAACCTGGGAAAAACAATTAGTGGACATTGTAAACAGATTGGCGTTGTAGGCAATTTAGATTTAGAATAATTGATTGCAAGCGCACTGCCTCTCGCAGACACGCCAGTACGTGAACAATTCTCTGTGGTTTTATAAGGGCTCAGTCGAGTGAAAAATAGGCAGCAAGCCCATGTATAAATCTAACCATGCAACTTTATTTGTTGTTGTTTAAAAATGAAATAAACAAAAATTTGTACGGTTTTTAGTCAAAATAAAAAATACGAAATCATTTAACATATTTTTATTTCTTTGAAATTGTACGGCATTTAAAAAAAAACATATCAAAAGTTGTTTTAAACAAATAAAAAGAACGAGCTTCAACAGCGAGCCATCGATCGTAAAGTTCATGACAATGACGCTGTTTTGTTATGTTTTCAATAGGCGCAGCCAATCATGAAATGTGCAAGAAACCATAACCAATTAAATGTTTTTCATTAAAAACTTGGGGTTGAATAGTTTTTTTGTGTGGAAAAGACCATTAGAACTAGCTTCATAGGCTGTTCAAGCGCTGCTGTTGCTGGTCACTTCATGGTTGTTTTTGGTCGTTGCTGGTGGTCGCTGTGTGGGCATTTTCAGTGGCCAGCGAAAGCAAAATGAGTGGCCGCTGGGTGGTCGTTGTGGACAGGTTCTTAACTACATGAAATCTCACGGGGGAATTTAAGTGGTTGTCATGGACAAGTGGTCGCTAAGACAGGTTTGACTGTAGCGTGCAAATAAATTGATTAAAAAAAATACTTTATGGGGTCATATTATTCTGTATATTACAATAATGTTACATTTCATTGATATGCCTAATAATGAGGATACTAGAATGGAATGTCATTGTGAAATTTGAGTCAATGTTTTTATTTTAAAAAAGAGATGGAGTAATTTGTTTTTATTTAAAAAAAAGATGGATACATGTGTTTTGAAGCTGTCATTTGTGGGTTTGTGATGCTTATTTTCTGAAAACGTACACTCATGCATTTAAAAAAACAAGTTTTGAAAGTGTGGAAGTTAATGTCATCTCCATTAAAGAATATCTTAAGTCAATGTTATGTTAATTTTCAAAATATATAATCAATTTGCTTTCAAAAAGTGCATTCGCATCTGAGCTTTTCTCTTTTTTTTTCCCCCTCGCAGTTTCTATTTGACAATTTCATGGACATGGTTAGGAGTGGTAAGACCATGAAAGATCTAACTTCTAACTTGACCACATCGAGCAAGAGAGCTGAGAGGACTGAGGTCAAGAAGGTACTGATGCTAGGGTCTGGAGGATTGTCCATCGGTCAAGCGGGAGAGTTTGATTACTCTGGCTCTCAGGCTATCAAGGCTCTCAAGGTTGGTAGTACTGGGGAGAGTTCCACAAAGATCCTAAGTTGAACTTATCTCTAAGTTGGACTTAACAATTATGGAAAGCCGTTGGCATCTATGAAAATATTTTGTAAAAGTTATTTTAAAAGGCAAGAAATGTTGATTCAAATCATTCATATTTTTATTTATCAAGGAGATTTCATGTTCTTGATGTGGAATTTATAAAAAGTTGAAATACTTGAATTTTCGCTTTTGAATATATTTTATATTAAGGCAACAAATGGCTCTCCATAATTTTTAAGTCCAATTTTGAGTTAAGTTTGACTCAGGATCTTTTTGAAACACCCCCTTGTGCTTTTTCTTGTAGTGATCGAATCTACATGAATTCAGATGAAGTGCTGAAGAGGACCCACCTTGATTGTAGTGTTGTCCAAGGAATGCTTGTCCTAGTCATTCCTGTTGCGTCTCATCATAATGGGCCCAGTCATGAGTAATTTATTCTAAACAAGTCATTCTTTAGGTGTAGCTGGAAAGGAGATTGATAACAACTTGCAAGAAATCACATCCATTGAAAAGCACAATTTACATTTGGAAACTGGAAACAGGTTCTTCAGATGTTTTTTGGATACCAGCTTGATTTTCATAGCTGTTGCTCATTACTCATCTATTGAATATTTTTGACTAACTGGATTTGGCAGAAATTATGGACATTGACTGTAAGTTTCATTTGATTTTAAGAGAATGTTATTTTCTCATCATAATCTGAGGTCAAGATGACTTTTTATTGATTTTCCTCATTTTTATCTGTGTAGGAGGAGAAGGTCAAGACTATCCTGATGAACCCTAACATAGCGTCTGTGCAGACCAATGAGTACGGTGAGAAGCAGGCCGACAGTGTCTACTTTGTACCCATCACTCCAGAGTTTGTCACCGATGTCATCAAGAGGGAGAAACCTGATGGGATCCTGCTCTCCATGGGAGGCCAGACAGCTCTCAACTGTGGGGTGGAGCTCTACAAGAGAGGGATCCTGCAGGAGTATGGAGTACGGGTAAGATGTGGATCCATATGATAACATAAAACAAGGAATTGGGTTAGGTAGGTTACTGATCCTGCTCTCCATGGGAGGCCAGACAGCTCTCAACTGTGGGGTGGAGCTCTACAAGAGGGGGATCCTGCAGGAGTATGGAGTACGGGTAAGATGTGGATCCATATGATAACAGGATATAACAAGGTATTGGGTTAGGTAGGTTACTGATCCTGCTCTCCATGGGAGGGCAGACGGCTCTCAACTGTTGGGTGGAGCTCTACAAGCGAGGGAACCTGCACGAGCATGGAGTACAGGAGTAATGTGGATCCATATAACGGAATAAAGGAGCAGTGATTAACTTTGGCTGTTGCATAATATTGCCTTATCCAGCTGTCGAATAATTGAATGAACCCCTTGTATCAAAAATTACAAATTTTATAATTTTCTTAAATCAGAACAGAAGTTTAACTTATTATCGTAATAGTGGTTACCAAGAAATTTTTATGAAGTCATTAATGATTTGTGCGATGAATTCTATGCTGATCTGTTGATATTTAAAATGTATCTCTTTGTTTTGTGATGAAATAAGCAAAAGTGTCTAGTTAGGAAAATAAAACACTTAATAGTCAAGATCCTGTAGACCTTTTCAGACCATTGTCCTTGTAATATCTAATTGTTTTGTTTCCCTTTGTTTTCTTGGTATCAGGTGTTAGGTACACCCATTGAATCCATCATGGCTACAGAGGATAGACAGACATTCAATGATAAACTGATGGAGATCAATGAGAAGATCGCTCCAAGTGCAGCAGTGGAAACAGTAAGTATAGTACTATTTGTATGTATTGAGAGTATGTACTGTTTTATAGGACCCTTCAAGATTCAGTGTTTGTGCCATGTTCACTGCTATTGCTTTTGTACCAAGAGATGGCCCTTGTTTTATTTGTTCAAGTTATTTGTTAATTATTTTTTTTGTAGATGTTTTGTCTGCATGTTGTACATTTCTACACAACAGTCGTATAATGTTCATGGAAAGATTGCTAAAAATGAGTTTCTTCTGGTAAGCCAGTAATAAAATCACTTGATTACGCAAGATTAGTTTCTCAACTATTCAATGAAAAGCTTTAGAAACTTAAGTCAATTGAGTGATGTTTCCCAAGGTGTAATCCTATCTGTACACCTCAGGGGATTAATCCACTACACGGATTAGATTAGGTAGGATTAGTAACATAATCTTGCCCGATCCATGCACAATGTGATGTACAGAGATGATTACCCCTTAACAAGCACCTCTAGATTGGCCAAAGATTCAGAAACTTTCCTGTTTAGAACAGAGAAGCCAGGTAGAGTATTACTCTTTGGAACTTGAGATGCTGTATTTCTTCACAATTTGTCATTTTAGTATTTGAATAATCTGAAAGATAAAATAGCATTTAATATGTATTTTTTGAGTAGAAATTTTAACTTAAGTCATTAAATGATCACAGTGGTAGGCTTGACTGGAATCAAATTGTGCTGTGTCCATCAAGAAACCGAAGCAAGTTCATAAATATCCATAAAGACTAGGCCTGATAAAGACAACACCCATTTTATTCAATATCATCAATCATGACATTATGTTTTCCAAACAAATTTGTAGCCAGCTATTTTGAATAGTAATCATCTTTATTGTAGGTATCTGATGCCATTGATGCTGCCAGAAAGATTGGCTATCCTGTGATGGTGAGGGCAGCGTACGCCCTCGGAGGCCTTGGGTCAGGGGTCGCAGAGGATGAGGAAGCTCTGAGGGCGATTGCTACAAGGGTAGGACAATCTCTTTACATCTCTACTACCTTACTTACTATTGTCTTATATATGTAGGTTTTCTCTTTTAAACAATGTCTATCTGTCTGATTTCAAATTGGGCAACGTAGATATAATACCATGAACATATGCATTATGTGTAATTTTAAAATGGTACGGTGCTAACACGTACAAGGTTACAGGCACATTTGTTTATTTAATTTTTCTTTTTGCACAGATATCATTCTTTTTTAGTTGATTAAGCTGATACACAATCCAGCCTTTTCTGGGCTAACTTGTATTTAATACCATATAAAAAACCAGCAGTATCTGAGTAAACTTTTCTTACATTCAAATTCTAGACAATTTCATATGTCTTTTACTCAGCTCGAAGCATTTTTAGATTGGGAGTGAGGAGCAAATGCCTTGTGATAAATAGATATCAATGTATGATTACATGTTAAGAAATTTTGTCTTGTCCTCGTGTGTATAGGGTCTAGCCTTGTCCAACCAGCTATTGATAGAGCAGTCTCTACTAGGATGGAAAGAGGTAGAGTATGAGGTCGTCAGAGATGCTTCAGATAACTGTGTCACTGTATGCAACATGGAGAACTTTGATCCACTTGGAGTTCACACAGGTGAGTAACAAAAGGAAGTAAGTCGCAGAGAATTCTGATGCATTGAAGTTCATATTTGGGAGTTACAAAAGGGAACATGTCGTAGGTGAAACAATGTCTATGAGTCTTTGGAACCTTCCCAGAACTCAACATTACTACCTTTTAATGAATTCAGAATAATGATAATTTCCATTTATTTTCTGTGCACACTGTGGGTGGTGTTCCGATAGCGCGTACTAAGTCCACACTTTTATGAAGTGCCTGTTGTCAACTCATTTACCCTGTACAGATTATTTTAATCCTTCAATGAAAAGTGTCCAAAGAATTAATTTTGCAATGAAATGGGAAGAAAAAGACAATATGAGTATGAACCGATTTTCAATAAAGTCTTTGGTAGATTATCTTTGTCATGAATATTGAAGGAGGAAGATGAAACATAGCATTCCATAGAAGTGTGAACTAAAATTCTTATTTAGTCTGGACTTAGTCCCAGCTTAACTTCTGAGAATACCACCCATTGACGTTGTAAATTGTCTGTGTCTGACCAAGAGAACATTGGCCCCGTTGTATCCACAGGGGATTCGATAGTTGTTGCTCCGAGCCAGACTCTATCCAACCAGGAGTACCATATGCTGAGAGAAACAGCCATCAAGTGCGTCCGCCATCTTGGTATCATAGGGGAGTGTAACATCCAGTATGCTCTCAATCCTACGTCCCTGGAGTACTGCATCATCGAGGTGAATGCTAGGCTGTCGAGGAGCTCTGCTCTGGCTTCTAAAGCTACAGGGTAAGGACTCCATCCAAGTATTGAGGATTGTCATATATATATTTAGTTGTATATACTGTAGCAACAGTAGCAACGTTTTTTTAATTGTAACATTGTACACAAATCTTATTTATAGGATTTGGAAACCCATCAGGTATTTTTCAATTAACTTTATTTTATGCTTTAGATAACGACGGTCAAACTCGACTAGCACTTGTGCTATTTTTTACTCTATTTTACCATCGATCACAAGCTCATTGTACATAGTAATTTATTGTTTTACTCTTGACACTAAATTTACTTTATGTTTTTATAATGTACATGTATATCGCTGTGGATCATGTATTTTTATAATTCATGTCATGCATTTATGTTATATTGACATTGTCATTGGTCATTTATATATATCTTTTGTTTCAATATTTTCAATGGTGGTGAATAAATAAATTCAATTCAATTCAATTCAATTCATATATCATCTGCCGAGAGCCACAAGAATGTTAGCTCATTCTATTTTATATGGAAGTAAGTACCGTTTGGCTTTCACCAGAGCTGTAGCATCCTTGTTTTCTCGTCTTCTGTTTTTCTTGTTTCCACAATAGCCAGCATCATATCCCCTCAATTTAAATTGTAATTTCCCTTCGCTTTCTCTCCTATCTTTAACTCATGATCTCTACACTTTTAATATTTAGTGTAAGAAAATTATTAAGACACATTTATGTTGTCTCTCTTTCTCCATACTGCATGAGAGCATATTAGCATAATTTTGAAAACAGATCTTGTGTTTATATAGTGCATTACATTGTACATTTCAGTGCATTTGAATAGTGTGATTGTTGTGTTTGATTGTTACAGCTACCCGTTGGCCTTCATCGCCGCCAAACTTGCCCTGGGGATCAGCCTTCCTGACATCAAGAACAGCACTACCCAGGCCACCACAGCCTGCTTTGAACCTAGTCTGGACTACATCGTCACCAAGATCCCTCGGTGGGACCTGGACCGCTTCCATGGGACCTCCAATCAGATTGGCAGCGCCATGAAGAGTGTGGGAGAGGTCCGTCATTTCTCTTGTACTTGAATGTTAGAGGCTGTCAACAAAAATCCATGTTGGATGACAGTAGAAATTAGATTATCATTTAATAATTCCATTTTTTTTTTTTTTAAATAATTTTTTTGCAACTTTTGGGGATTGACTATTTTTTTTTTTTTTGGGGGGGGGGTATTTTTTTTGTATTGAAAATAAAACTCAACAACATAACATATTTACAATAATATCATATCAATGAAGTAAATGGATGTATACAGAGCACTGTACAACACAGGCCAACAAAAATAATAATTCCAGTTCATATTTCTTTATGTATGTTATATATGCTTGAGGTGGTTGTCATCACTTCTTGTGATTTTCCCCTCAAAGTGTTTTTAAAACATCTAATGCTTATATTTACCCCAGTTTGACCTGTAATGGTAGCAATGATTCAAAATGTAGATTAAAGCCATTCATGTATGCCTAATCTAATGTTGCTGTGACTAAATAATCATTTGCTTGAATCTTCATATACATGCATTATATAACCTTTCATTCACCTTCATATTACATAATGAATAGCAATGACCGAAAGGAGACACTATTTACCCCTTGTCTACCTCCTGTAGGTGATGGCCATCGGGCGTACCTTTGAGGAGAGTCTTCAGAAGGCTCTTCGTATGATCCACCCTTCTATAGACGGCTTCACCCCAGACCTTCCCAGTGGCAAGAAGCTACCAGGCAAACTGGAAGATGAGCTGAGAGTACCGTCTAGCAACCGTATCTATGCCATTGCCAAGGTAACAGAACCATCTTGTAAGACTGGATAGTGATAAACCAATTTATGGCATTAACATGCATATTAGTGTAGAACATTTCAGTGCATCATATATTAACATGTAGGTGTAGATACAAAGACACTGTACCGGTACTCCAACATGTACTTTGAATGAACCCTTTCATTTACCCAGGCATTTCAAGATGGTTTCTCAGTCGATAAGATCCATGATTTGACATCCATTGATAAGTGGTTCCTACATAAGCTGGATAAAATCAAAGACATAGATGATGAGCTAGGAGAATTCAATGCGTAAGTATTCCACAAACTCCATTTCGTTGTGATTTCATTTGATTTATCTGTTCAGAGCGAAAAGGGTGTAACTCTGTGTTTAAGTAAAGGAGTTAATGCCTTTTTAGCTTCAAACAGACATACAATACTGTTCAAATGTTGAGATAAAATGCAATATGTTAGCAATGTGCATAGTGATGTTAATGTTTGTGTTTTCCAGCTATTCATAATTACCGAAGACATGCCACTTACAAATCCAGATGACATGTGACATATTTAGAAATGTGTGCAATGATGTTAGTGTTGTATGTGTTTTCCAAATTGCACAATTCCTAACATGAAAATGAATCGTGATTAATGTAAATTTGAGTAAATCAATAAATAAATTAATTGATATCTTTATATTCAAAGTGATAGCTTATAACATGTTAACCCATTCATTGCAGTTCGATTTTAGTGTAGCATTTTACTAAAATGTAGCTCAGGCTTTGGTGTTTTAATGGGTTAACTTCAAGGTAAATGCTGTCAGTATATGTGAAAGGGGGGTTAAACTAGAGTAGTGATTATTTACATATTAAAGATTTGGGAAGTTTTCTATGTAGAGTGAGCAAGTAGCTACAAGTAGGACAGTAGGGCTTTAATGTGTGTTTTGTTTATGTTGGGTTTAGTCAAACTGTACCTCGTACCACTCTGCTGGAAGCCAAAGGTGCCGGTTTCTCTGACAAACAGATCGGCAAGAAGATTGGACTCCGAGAGACCGATGCTAGGAAACTCAGACTTTATCATGCCATTGCTCCGTGGGTCAAGCAGGTTGGTAACCTACTTTTGATCTTACATAATTTAATGAATCTTCTCCCTTCTCAGCTTTTTGTATCTGGATATGGATTAATGAGTCAAGCATATTAGAAACCTGCTCTTTAAACATCTTCTTATCAAAAGCTTTACAATTTTAATAACGTCACCTCAGCATCCTTCCTGTGTTGCTATGAAATCTATATATCATATATACATTTAAAAAAAATCTTTTGCATCTATCTTTATATCTGAAAATCATGTCCTTATGTTAGGATGTATAATTGAAGACTTCTGAGAATATTTCTCATGATTCCCCTCCTCGATCATCCATTAATAAATACAGTCTTTCATCCTTCATCTTCATTTATGTGTATCATCCTTTTCTCTTCCTTATCTTGGTGAGACTTTCCTTTACGTACCAGATCCACCTTTATAAGGTTTGGTAATCTTATAGTCAGAGTTGGGGGTAGCATATCATATTGTTATTTAATATTAATATTCGTTTCTTGTATAACGCATATCACATTATAACGTTCTTAATTATGCGCTTCCAAAGAGCTTTGTAAATAAATACCCTAGCTTTGGCTCCGGCAGCCGTTATCAGGGCACGGTGCACTTCAAGGAAAATTTCTACCAGGTACCCATTTACCTCACCTGGGTCGGGTGTGGCAAATGTAGATCAATGTCTTGCCAAAGGACATTAGTCCCGCGGCGGGACTCGAACCGCGGACCTTGTGATCCACAGTCCGGTGGCATATCCACTCGACCACGACACCTCTACATGGATGTAACTGATTTTATATTTCTTTGTGAATGTTTTATTTTCTAGATTGATACAATGGCAGCTGAGTACCCAGCTAAAACAAACTACCTGTACTGCACCTACAATGGCATGGTGAGAACACATAAATCCTTCATACCCTTTTGTAGTTTAGGAGTTGGCCAACAATAGACAGTGATGATACAAATGTGGTACCCTACCCTTGTTGTTGTTGTATTTCATTCATGGAGTTTCTAGTTTTCTTTAGTTATTATGAGAACAACCCGGAACTACCTGAAGAAAAAGTGAGAAAAAGTCAGAAACAGCTTGTCTCATGTTCCCAGGCTTTCAGTTTTTTCTCACAAATATGCATTTGGATGAAGTTAAAGAGTATTCCTCATTAATCAATCAAACTGTTCATGTCGATATGAAATTAATAGTTTGATTATTGTTCCTATCTTGGAAAGATGACAACAGGTGTTCTTTTTGTAGTATAAATTTCTCTGTGATAGATAAAAGAAATTGAAAGGTATTCATAAAATGTAAAAAAAATCAGTTTAACCTCATCCAAACATCAATTGGTGTATTTGTATGCATGGGTTTGTCAAGATGGACTGGCTAACTTGGAAATTCAAAAATATATTAAATGCCTTTCTTTTACATCAGAGGTAAAACATGCAAAATTCTCTGTTTTAATCAGTACTTCGCATGATACAAGATATTGTAACCAAGGCAGTATGTTAGTGAATATTATAAGGAGATAACGTGGATCCTAATCAAATGATTGGTTGAAAGTGTACACGTGACCAGGCATTTATTTTTGCCTGACACGTAATTTGGATAATGACCGGTCATTATCAAAATCATGTTATAAAACATCATTTTTTAAAACAAATCGAACATAATTTTATAAAACAAATAATACACATCATTTTGTTCGGGCATTAGTAAAAAAAAATTATCCACACTCTGTACCTTCAAAACAGTAAAAACAGTTTAGACTGTTCCAAAGGTACCACATGTGGGTAATTCTTAGTAATGCCCTGACTGCTGTGTATTATTTGTATAAATAACTGATTTTTTTTTGTCACAGGAACATGACATTTCATTTGATGACAGAGGTACAATGGTTCTGGGATGTGGCCCATATCACATAGGTAAGACATAAGACTGAAAAGGGAAAACAAATAAGAAAGAATGCACTTTGGGTAGAAGTTTAATCTAAGGCATTGCTGCTATATACTTCAGTCAAACACATTTACATAATTTGCCAGTCATGTACATCAGAAGAAGTTGCACACTTGCAATTATTGTGAAATTTGATATTCAGAGATATAAAATCCCAGCTAGTGTAATTTGTTGACATTACATTACTATATGTTCATGCATACTTTTTCATTTCTAGTTCAATTTGATTGAGATGGACCGAGGCCTTCATTATTTGCCCTTAATGTTAGAATTATCAAAAGCCAAGTTATTTAATAAATTGATATTTATTTGTTGAATTCTAAGCCTGAGATAATTTGGGCAGAAGGAATAGAAATGTGTGTTATCTTCTAGAAGATTCTAGAAGATTATCCTACCCCATTGACCATTGATTTCACTTTCCAGGTGTATTACTCATGCAATATGTAAACCTTTCATCAAATAGGTAGCAGTGTTGAGTTTGACTGGTGTGCAGTGTCCAGTATCCGGTCACTACGTGAGATGGGCCGTAAGACGGTTGTGGTCAACCACAACCCTGAGACGGTCAGCACAGATTTTGATGAGTGTGACCGTCTTTACTTTGAGGAGCTGTCCCGGGAGAGGGTTCTGGATATCTACCAACATGAGGTAAGGCCATCTCAAATAAGTTACATAAAGCCTATCTGCAGTAGTTTGGCCAGGAGGGATTAGACCTCCCTGCGTGGTCATCAACAGGTGGTTATCTCATCAAATCAGCTTTCAATTAACATAAGAAAAAGGGGACCATGAGGGACTAATGGGTACCGCTTAGGTATTGTTTGATATATAGAGGGGGCAAGTAGCTACAAGCAGTGCAGCCCCACTTTAAGAAGGACATTGGTAGTAGTTTATGTGAGCCTCTTTAGTGCAACATTACATTTGGTTCTAAATATAGTTAAATACATCTACATTAATATATTTTTCTGCAATTTAAAGATAGTATCAATGATTTCAACAAAGATATACTGTAAACGCTGTCATTTTCGCGATGAGCAATCCTAAAACATATTCGCGGGTTCTTAAAATGCCTTTGCACACAATTCAGCCCGTTTAAAACACGCATAAGAAGTCATGCTTATATTTTTGCAAGTTCTAAAGTTTGTGATTGTCGATCTTAGCGCGAAATCTGTGAGAAATAAATGTTCCGCATATATTTCTACTTTTACAGTATCCCTTTCTGGGCCACTATTTTGAACTTTCTTCACTTATATTTTTACTTAAAATGCTAAATGTTTTAAGGATTGATTGGGCAGAAGATACATGTATATCCCATGGTTGAAAAAAAAAAAATTCTACAGTGTTTCAGATATGCAGAGTAAATAGCAGTTAATATCAACACATCCATGAGCAGTATCTAGTCTTTATGTATACATGTAGTAGTGAATAAGTTATCTGACTTGTTAATAGGTATAATTGTGTGGATGTTATTAACAGGCATAGCGATGATGAATGATATCTGTCAATCCACAGAAAGTATTTGTGTTGATACATCCGTCCTTATTCTGAGCTCTGTCTGATAATATCTACATGATACCAGGGCCCCCTTCATGACTAGATACATGCTAGCCTCTACCAACTTGTAAATGTATGTCTGTGATGACTTCTGTTTTTTTTCAGGGTTGTACCGGAATGATCATATCCGTGGGTGGACAGATACCCAACAACCTAGCGTTACCTCTCTACAATGATGGCGTCAACATCCTGGGTACTAGCCCTCTACAGATCCATGCTGTAGAAGAGAGGTGAGTGCTATTGACTTTTTAAAATCATCTGTTGCGTTATTATACTGTTTAAAGGTATATACCAGTTCTGGTCATGCTATTGCATTGTGAAAGAAACGTTCTGTTATCGATCAAGAAAGGTTGATCATCTAGCATATAAGTATTGGTGTGTACTGCAAGGTTCTGGAATCATCAAAATGATAAGAAATTTGGCCCAGTCTTGGTAAAGTTACAAGCACTGTACACAGAAAGGTGTATATGGGACTACGCGATATCTATCCAAGCCGGATAGATATGATAATTTACCAAATATCTCAATTAGTAAGCGGTTTCCTGGCAAAATTTGTATCACCACGTATAAGTCAAAACGTGTTCTTTCACATGATTGGTAATAAGAGCTTCCATTTCCTTTTTTTGAGAGGGGGGCATTTCCAAAACTGGTCTATACCTTTAATCAAGAATATATTACCTTCAAAGGTAATATATGTATTTACAAGCTTGATGTATTCTGTTTACCTAAGAACCCCCATCTAGTATTTTAGATTTATACAACCATTGAAAAACCTTTAACAAATTGTGGAAGAGATGAAGTAGTACTACAAAATTAAAGAATTACATCAAAGAGAAACATACGGTTTACTCTTGATGCGTGCAAGACAAAACAGCTTTAGTATGTCTCTGTGTATAAACAGATGAAGTAGAAATGCTTCATCATTTTTTTTGTTTTCTTCATATTTGTAGGTCAATCTTCTCGGCCATTCTGGATGATCTCGGTGTTGATCAAGCCCCCTGGAGAGCCCTTGCATCACTGGTAAGCTATCTTTGTGGTGTTATTACACATTCCTCAGACACAACAGTTAAAAAACATCTTTATTTCATTCCTTGGTCTTGTTAGGTTGGTCCTCCAAAATACTTGTCTGAGTTTTAATTGGAGGTGCAGGTAGGGTGTATTAATTTGTAGGGGGGGGGGGGGGGGGGTGGGGGGGGGGGGGGGGTGGGGGGGGGGAGGACGTCAGGGCAATTTTGAATTTGACAGGGTCAGTGTGGGCGATAGTCTCTGTTTTAAGCTGGTTCCAATCACGCACTGTTCTGTTCTGTTCTGTTCTGTTTGCCTTAAAGGATTGCACTTTATAGTTGACTGGTCATATCTGTAATTGGCATGATCTGGAATTAACAAATCTTCTTCGGTGTAGTTATATTAATACTCTTGAATCCAAGCTATATACATATTATAACATTGTCATTCTTATGAACAGATATTCAAAATTGTGCAAATTATTTTAAAAGCAAAAAAATGCTATGGTGCACTAGTCCAATAGCTCTTCTTAACATTCGTGAATCACTTATGCTTTATATATATTTTTCTTCTTTGGTAAAAAGGCTGATAATAGTTTTATAGGTCTATCATCTCTTTTTGAGCTACACTTGTCTTCTAATGTATAACTCAATCATATGAAAATTGTGACAGCTCACATAAATTTATATTTTTGTATATTTGTTTTGCAGGACGAAGCTCTGGAGTTTGCTGCTAGTGTTGGCTATCCATGTCTTCTCAGACCTTCATTTGTTCTCAGGTATGTACCTTAGAAAGAATAATGAAATAGATTGATCAAGTAAAGTACCATCATGTTCCTTTGAGTAGTCCAGCAAAGAAGGTACATGTATTCATTTCTTCAAGTCTAGGATCATAGAGACGTAGATCATTCAACTTAAACAGCACTCAAGTAGGCATTAGTAGAATGGTGTAAAATTGGTTTCAATGGCATTTCTCTTTTACAATTTTGTAATTATCATTGTTGAGTTCTGTGAATGTTATAATAATTAATAAAAAATCTTTGTATACAGTGGGTCAGCAATGAATGTTGCCTTTGGCCCAGAGGAACTGAAAGGATTCTTGGAGGAAGCTACCAATGTATCAAAGGAACATCCTGTTGTCATCACCAAGTTCATAGAGGGCGCCAGAGAGGTAGAGATGGATGCTGTGGCCAGGAACGGCAAGGTGAGTTGGAAATCACAAACATATTTTTTGTTTGTTCTCTTGAAGTTTGTTTATGTTTTCACTTTCAGTTCCTGTTTTCCAATCCGGATAAATTATGGTGATCCGCTTAGATGAGGTTACTAATTGATCCAACATAAGATCATGGAGCATTATCTTATTTCTCTTATTGGAATATAATCTTGATGAAACAAAGGATTTTAGCTGCTTTTTGTGGATATAGCTGATTTGAAGCTACAGAAAGAAAAAAAAAAATGCATTTTTGGAATGATCCATTTCATTGCACTGTTTCTCTCTTTTGACTTTGAAGTCATATAAGTATCATAGCCAGAGGTTAAAGGTACTATGTCCCATTTGCAGGCCAAAAAAATGAAAAAGTTAAATTCCAACTGCATCTGAAAGATAATACTAATTTAGAACTTCCCTAAAAAAGGTGGGGCTTGAAAATGTCTTAAATTGGGAAAATAACAACTATTAGTTGTCAAATCGACTTTAGGGCTATAGAGCCCAAAAGGTTTCCTTGCATAATTTGAATATGAGGACACTGCTAACGTTTAAATTTCACAGATATGACATACAAGACATATTCATAATTCCTGCAAAGTTCTACAGAATTTGAGGTTGGGATTGGGCGAGGTACGAAATTATGAACTTGCATGCTGTATTTCTGATGCTGTTATCCATTCTCCTTACTGTGTGCAGGTAGTTGCTCATGCTGTGACAGAGCATGTGGAGAATGCAGGAGTACATTCAGGAGATGCTACTCTCATCCTACCACCTCATACTCTTACTGATGAACAACAGAGGAAGGTAAATAGAATGTCAAATAGTGTTAAGATGATGGTGGTGGTGGTGGTGGTGGTGGTGTTGGTGGTGGTGGTGGTGGTGGTGGTGGTGGTGGTGGTGGTGGTGGTGGTGGTGGTGGTGGTGGTGGTGGTGATGATGATGATGATGATGATGATGATGATGATGATGATGATGGTGGTGGTGATGATGAAGATGATGATGATGGTGGTGGTGGTGGTGGTGGCGGCGGCGGCGGCAGTGGCGGCGGTGGCGGTGACGATGACGATGATGATAGTGAATATGATGAAAATGGTGGTGGTGGTGACAGTAGTGGAAATGATGGTACTAATAATGATGATGGTGATTTTGGTGGTGGTGATACTCTTACTGATGAACAACAGAGAAGATAAATAAGTTTGTTGACGATGTAATACATGTACAACAAATATTTTCTTTCCTTAAAATGCAACCACAACGATGATAAGTGTCAAAAGACTGAAACATGCAACCATCCACAATGCTGTTTGGATATACTTGAAGTATGAAGACCCTGACTAGTTACATGTAGGGTGTAGTCCCCCAAAATGATTCATGTAAAACAGTTCAGGGGTAACTTTACCTAGGTATCACATATCTACCTAAATTGTGCCCTTGAATTTTTCTTCTTTGTTTGTGTTTTTATGCCTCCGCCACCGAAGGTGGTGCCGGAGGCATCATGTTTTCGGGTTGTCCGTCCGTACGTCCGTCCCGTTTGACCGTTATCACAATATCTCAAGAACCATTTAAGATTTAAACTTAAGACTCTGGAATAGTATTTATCACCATAGGAAGACGATCTGATTAGATTTTGGAGTACGTAGGTCAAAGGTCACAGGTCACAGAGGTCAACTTATGAAATTCCTTGTATTGAGTTTGTTAACGCGATATCTCAAGAACCATTTGAGATTTAAACTTCAAACTTAAGGATAGTATGTATCACCATAGGAAGACGATCTGATTAGATTTTGGAGCACGTATGTCAAAGGTCAAGGGTCACAGAGGTCAACTTATGAAATTCCATACATTGAGATTGTTATCATGATATCTTAAGAACCACTGGAGATTTAAACTTCAAACTTAGTGATAGTGTGTATCACTATAGGAAAACAATCTGATTACATTTTGGAGCACGTAGGTCAAAGGTCAAGGGTCATAGAGGTCAACTTATGAAATTCCATACATTGAGATCGTTATCGCGATATCTCAAGAACCACTGGAGAATTTTCACTTCAAACTTAATGATAGTATGTATCACCATATCATAATATCTCAAGAACCACTGGAGATTTAAACTTCAAACTTAATGATAGTGTGTATCACCATAGGAAGACAATCTGATTAGATTTTGGAGCACGTAGGTCAAAGGTCAAGGGTCACAGAGGTCAACTTATGAAATTCCATACATTGAGATTGTTATCATGATATCTCAAGAACCACTGGAGATTTAAACTCCAAACTTGTTTAAATTGCTCTATGGCGGAGGCATCATTTTCGACTGCACGCAGTCAAAATTCCATCTAGTTTGTTGTTGTTGTGTGTTTAGTTTTCTTTTGTTTATTTAGTTTAGTTTTGTTATGTATTGTTTGTTATGCCTCCGCCACCGAAGGTGGTGCCGGAGGCATCATGTTTTCGGGTTGTCCGTCCGTACGTCCGTACGTCCGTACGTCCGTCCCGTTTGACCGTTATCACAATATCTCAAGAACCATTTAAGATTTAAACTTAAGACTCGGGAATAGTATTTATCACCATAGGAAGACGATCTGATTAGATTTTGGAGTACGTAGGTCAAAGGTCACAGGTCACAGAGGTCAACTTATGAAATTCCTTGTATTGAGTTTGTTAGCGCGATATCTCAAGAACCATTTGAGATTTAAACTTCAAACTTAAGGATAGTATGTATCACCATAGGAAGACGATCTGATTAGATTTTGGAGCACGTATGTCAAAGGTCAAGGGTCACAGAGGTCAACTTATGAAATTCCATACATTGAGATTGTTATCATGATATCTCAAGAACCACTGGAGATTTAAACTTCAAACTTAGTGATAGTGTGTATCACTATAGGAAAACAATCTGATTACATTTTGGAGCACGTAGGTCAAAGGTCAAGGGTCATAGAGGTCAACTTATGAAATTCCATACATTGAGATTGTTATCATGATATCTCAAGAACCACTGGAGATGTAAAAACTTCAAACTTAAGGATAGTATGTATCACCATAGGAAGACGATCTGATTAGATTTTGGAGCACGTAGGTCAAAGGTCAAGGGTCACAGAGGTCAACTTATGAAATTCCATACATTGAGATTGTTATCATAATATCTCAAGAACCACTGGAGATTTAAACTTCAAACTTAATGATAGTGTGTATCACCATAGGAAGACAATCTGATTAGATTTTGGAGCACGTAGGTCAAAGGTCAAGGGTCACAGAGGTCAACTTATGAAATTCCATACATTGAGATTGTTATCATGATATCTCAAGAACCACTGGAGATTTAAACTCCAAACTTGTTTAAATTGCTCTATGGCGGAGGCATCATTTTCGACTGCGCGCAGTCAAAATTCCATCTAGTTGTTGATGATTTGTCATGTCATTGGAAATTCTTCAAAGAAATTGATAGTGTTGAATATTTGTATTATGGTGTGTAGGTGAGGGACATGACTGCCAAGATTGCTCAACGTTTCCAGATCTCAGGGCCATTCAACATGCAGTTCTTAGTCAAGAATGATGAAGTCAAGGTCAGAATCGCAAATCTTTTTTATATTGACAGTATCACATTCCTTCACTCAGACAAAGAGATAAGATATATTATAATACTTTATTGCATAATTTCATCTGGTAAGCACATAGTCTTCCCATAAGAGTACCAAAGTACAAAATATTGCTGGTAAATTATGTCACATTGCCTTTGTAGGAAGTAACTTTGTGATGGTCAAAGCGACCCTGTAGAAATAGAACTACAAATGAATACACAAACAAATGAATACACAAACAAATGAATACACAAACAAATGAATGAAATAAATAAAACTTGCAGCATGATAGGATATCAATAATATGTATATGTATAGATGTACTTCTTAATGACTTGATAGAGAGGAAACGTTACAAATTTGGACATGTTTCTTTAAGACAGCTGGTCTGATAGTTGATAGTTTGTTGGTTAATGGTATTGTATTTGTTGAATAATTCATTCTAGGTGATTGAGTGCAATCTGCGAGCTTCCCGTTCATTCCCGTTCGTCTCCAAGACAATCAACTGTGATTTCATCAACGTAGCAACCAAGATCATGGTAGGAGAACATATAGACCCTAGTCTCCTTCCAAGCCTCAAGAACCCATTTGTTCCACAGGGATATGTTGGCATCAAGGTAAAGTGATGATTTTGTTGAATGTTCAAATGTTGGATCGATGTCTTTAGAGCATATTGAATTTTGATGTACCTAAGATCCTTGGCAACACACATTTCTCAAATAAAACAGTTTGAAAGTACTTGCAACCTATATGATATAAGAAGTAGTAATATTGGGTGTACATGTATGTCAAGTTGACATGTTGGTGATCACTCAAGCCATGAGTGAGTTGGAGTTGAAAGATTAGCTTTGCGTAAAGCCAAGACCTACTTTTGTGTTATATAAGACACAAAAATGTCACATGTATTATGCTTGAGTCCTATTTAGCTGGCTAATAGGAGCATTTTAATGGCAGTGGGAACTCTGTAGCAGCAGTACAAATATGTTTGAACGCTCAGCATGTGATGGCTGTGATACTAGTGGTAGTACCAATAACATTACTTCAGTAATAATGGAAGAAAGATAAACAAAAACAGAAGAAACAGGATAAGTATGAAGTAGGGGTAATCTATTATCAAGCCTTCAGAGTTCTCTCCCCACTGCATTTGCTCTAGTTCTCAATTAATTGCATACTACTCTTATTCTACCGTCCAGGCTCCGATGTTCTCCTGGCCCAGACTGCGTGATGCTGATCCGCTGCTCAGGTGCGAGATGGCCTCTACGGGAGAGGTAAGTCCTTCAAGTCATCTTCATAGCTGTACAGAGAAACCTGTATATAAAGGCCACTCAAGAAAAACAAGAAAACAAGTGACCTTTATAGGCAGGTGGTCATGATTGACAGAGGCCTTTAGTACATGTTTCAGTGAGAAATGAAACTCTGCTAAAGGGAAAGAGAAAGTGTGGTCTTTTTTAGACAGGTGGTCTTTCTATACAGGTGGTTGCTAACGCAGGTTTGACTACTGGAAAGGATTCTTTCTTTATATCTAGGCTGGTGACATAGTTTCTGTCATGAATGAAGAAACTAGAGAAATTTTCCATGGTAAATTTGCAATGGTTAAAAAGTTTGTATAGAACATGAGCCAGGAGAGTGTTATGACGAGTATTGTATGAACATACAATCTCTCCTTTTGCTTCCAATTTTCCAACAGTATTCCTCAACTTCTATTGCAATAGTCAGTCCTAGATACCTATTGGAAATGAGTTGTAACCGCACGATATCAAGTCTCATAGCAGTAAACCTTCTATGTACCTTTTACTTCCAGGTGGCATGTTTTGGTCCCAATGTTCCAACAGCATTCCTCAAAGCCTTGCTCTCCACAGGATTCAAGGTGCCTAAGAAGGGCATCATGATCGGTATACAGAAGACCTTCCAATCTCAGTTCCTTCCTACCGCCATGAAGTTCCACCAGATGGGGTACGAGGTGAGTCACGTTGGAAACCTGTTGAGTTTATTGCATTCCAATTTCTCTAATCCAAGTCATCTTGGGCCTAATCTTAAGGCCCCACTGCACTACTTATACCTACTTGCGCCCTCTATATAGCAAACAATGCCTAATCGGTGATCTTTGGTCCCCCATGATCCTCTTTTTTTTATGTTAAGTTAGAGCTGATTTGATGAGATAACCACCTGTCAGTGACCTTCCAGGGTGGTCTAATCCCTTCTGTAAACTAGTACAGATGGGCTTTAAGTGGGTTAAAATGGCAATACTGTCAACCTTTATAGATAGGCCACCGTAGGAGAATGAGATAAGAAGTCTTTTTTTTATACAAACAGGTGGTCTTTGTGCACTGATGGTTGGTTCATGTAGGTGTGACCAATAAGGAGCTTCATAAGAAGCAAAGGAACAGATTGCCCAGTTAATTTAGAGCAGGGAGATGCAAAAGCTCATCTTATATTTATAATGCACATAGTTTTTATACTGTCTCAACATCGTTGGAAGTAGTCTATATCATAAGTGCACCAAAAACATACGTTTTCATGTAGAGCCATTTTATGTTAAATTACAGACCTCACATTCAATCAGGTTCTCATTTCTACTGGGCTATTGAGTGCAATTTCAATAAAAATGTTCACAATGGACATTCATGCCATTACCCAGACTTTATCTGACTGTACATGTAGATGCAAAGGTCGAGGGTTCGAATCCCGACACGGCACTAATATCCTTTGGAAGGATATTAACCTGCACTTGCTACTCTTCACCCAGGTGTTAAATGGGTACCCGGTAGGATGCGACCGTCATTGTTGGTCAAAGAGTTTTTGAGCGTCAAGTAACGCTTGGCTGGAATGCTCCCCAGGGAGTGGAGATTGTGCACACAGTGTGTGCGAGCAAGCACTGAATCCAATGACCGGGGTAATAATATATTTGTTAAGCACTTAGAGACATTGTATTAAGCGCTATATAAAAGCTAAATATTATTATTATTTATCATTAGGGATCAATGAGACACAAAACCTGGTTATTATACGATTACCTCTACATGATGCCCTATTATTCACTTTCAGTTGTATGCCACTGAGGCAACAGCAGCGTACCTCGAGGCCCACAACATTCCTACCACTAATGTTGGTTGGCCACTCGTTGATCTACATGAGAAGAGTGATGCCACAAATGCCACCAAGTAAGTCTATTAATCCTACTCCTGCCAGATAAGTCAGAGAGAGGATTTTCTGATTAAAAACACATGTGCTAATGCATGCCCTTGGTCATCCCTATCTATATTTGATTTGATTTGAATTATTTCTGTTTGATTTTCTTTTTCTTTTGCACTTTTAAAAATATATAACAAACAAAACATTACAAATTGTACACATGACAAGAGAATATATGTAGAATAAAGTAAGGCTGGCTGTAACTAATCAAAATATATGAATAGACTATTAATTCTTGAAATACTATCCCCGATCAAGCACCTAGAATAGCACTCCAGATTTTTCCTGAAGTTTCTCAGTTACAGTGCTGCCTGAGGTGAGCGTACCTAGACACACTAGTATTGATGCCTGCCTGTATGAAAGCATGTTTATATCTCTGACTGTATTTTTATATCTATTTCTTGGTGCATATTGATATTTCTTAATGTATTTCTTGAGTGAAATATAATTCTTTTTTAGGGAGGAAAGTTATGTTGCAGTTACAATGAATAGTTTTTACATAGATAAGGTTCCGTGTATAATGTAGATTTTCATTCAGCTCTTGTGACGATATCACAGGACAAAATAAAGAATTAAATGACGTTATGTCACTCTTTGTCCTACAAGTCCCATTAGTCAGTGTATACATATAAATTCAGGTTCAGTCTTGTGAGTGCTATCAATCCGTCATTATACTTACATATCTACCGTAAATCTCCGTGTATAAGGCGCACTTTTTTGCCGCCGAAAAAAAATTGAAAGTCGGGGGTGCGTCTTATACACAGGTACAGAAAAAAAAAGTTTTTTTTTTTTTTTTTTTTTTTTTTTTTTAGTTTCGATTTATGGCGCTATGCCTGGCAATGTCGCATATGTTTTCTATAACAAATGGTGTACCACAAGGTTCTATCCTAGGTACTCCATTATTAGAAAGATAGAGGATGCTATTCATATCATGCATGACTATTGATGTTTGGCGTAGAACACAGAGCTTCTGCTAGGTGATGTGAAGAGGCTGGTGTGGGACACTTGGTATCATGAAGCCTTAGACTGTTGTTACTATTATTTGTGACAAGTTCACAACTTCTACTGCACCTCTTTTTTTTTTTAGTTTCGATTTATGGCGCTATGCCTGGCAATGTCGCATATGTTTTCTATAACAAATGGTGTACCACAAGGTTCTATCCTAGGTACTCCATTATTAGAAAGATAGAGGATGCTATTCATATCATGCATGACTATTGATGTTTGGCGTAGAACACAGAGCTTCTGCTAGGTGATGTGAAGAGGCTGGTGTGGGACACTTGGTATCATGAAGCCTTAGACTGTTGTTACTATTATTTGTGACAAGTTCACAACTTCTACTGCACCTCGATGTAAAATGAAGGTCCTTCCCCGCGTGGGTTTTCGGCAACAAAACAACAACAACAACAAAACAAAAAACGATTTTTTTTTTTTTTTTTTTTTTTTTTTTTTTGCCCCCAAAATAGGGGTGCGCCTTATACACAGGTGCGCCTTATACACGGAGATTTACGGTATTCTTTATCTTTGCTTCTGTCAAGGTTGATCTATGAGGGTGATATTGATCTCGTCATCAACCTTCCCAATCATAACACCAAGTATGTCAAGGACAACTTCCTTATACGACGAGCTGCTATCGACTCCGCAGTCCCTCTCTTCACCAACTTTGAGGTTAGTTCAGTGTTCCATCATCCCGGCCCCACCACTCCGGGAACGGAGGGGCGCATTCATGTTCCCAAAATGTCCGGTAAAGGGGTACTTTTCACGCAGCAAAGTCCGGCTCGTAACACACACAAAATTGGCCCGTATTGACTTTACACACCGGGTTTTCATTTCTAGGAGTATCCCCAATTTATTGCTACTCTATTTATTAAGCACTTGAAAAACTTCTCCATGTTATGTACTATCAAGTCCAGTTTCATGTGAAAAGTAAAGTATTAAAAGGTTAATGTAGAACTAGAAGTAGAGGAAAATAAAACTAAGACAACAGATTTGAATATTACTAAGTGGAGGAAGATAATTACTGATTTATATCTGCTATCAAGTAAATAGAGATGTATAATTTGATTTGATCTCATTTAAACATGTGATTAAGTGCTTTGTTATGAATATTTATGTACTACGATGTTATCCGTGATTTTATCTGAATAAAGATTTATTTCGAAACAAAAAAAAAATAAAAAAAAATAAGGTTAATATGAGTAAACTAAAACACATTTATTTGTAGTATGGCAAAAATGTCATCTATAGATACCTGTATGTAAAAACAACAATCATTAATTTTTGTTTTCTGTTCTTAGGTGGTGAAGTTGTTTGCTGAAGCCCTAGACCATGTGGGGCAGCTGGATGCAACATCCCTCTTCCACTACAAGCGTCCTACAGGCAAGACGGACAAGGTGATAACGTCGTGAGTGTGAATGACTCCATAGGAATAATACAGCCCCTCTTCACATCAAAAAATAATAATCTATCCTTGTAAAGGCACTGGAGCTAAGGGTCATTACAGGCAGGACAGACAAGGTGATTACGTTGTGAGTGTGAATGACTCCATAGGAATAATAGAGCCCCTGTTCACATCGAAAAATAATCTATCCTTGTCGCAAAGGCAATAAAGCTAAGGGACATTGCCATGAGAGGGTTAGAGGTGTTTGTCAGGTTGTCATAGTGGTGCTCTGATGTATGCTCTGGCGACAATTGCTTGGGACTTTATTTCATCAAAGATATAGGGTTGGGTTTAGTATTGCAATGCGTTTTAGGTTAGGTTTAGTGTTAGGCTTAAGGTTGGGTTCAGTGTGTAGTCCTGGACTGAGGTTAGCAATCCATCTAGTGCAGGATATTAACCCTGTAAGAATCTTCGCTGGAGCATGTTTCATACAACCATCATGGTTGATAATTCATAGGGAACAGCGGGATATCAATAGATTGCTGAAGCTTGGATCGTAATGCTTCAGTTGCAGATGGGAGCAATATTTGGATTTGTAGTTGAGTGTGTGTAAGATTGTGTGAATATGTATTCTTCTGAAATATGTGAGGAAAGGCAAGGTGTAATATGATTTTTTTCAAGCTACAAGGTTTCATCTTGAGTGATAATTGGCGTTAACATCCTTTGAAATAGGTAAACAGGGTCCCATATACTTTATGCATTGCCATCATTTTTAATTTTGTGACCGAGTATTTTTCTTTTCTTCATTTTTTGATAAATTCATCTATTTATTTATTTATTTATTTATCTCTTAAAGAAAGTGCAATTATACATCACTATTACATTATCATACATATTCAAAGCCATGTAAAGCTCTAGATATAGTCCATTGAACTCATATTGTGAGAGAACCCAGACGAGGGTGTGACGTCATCACATAGTGTCGGGAATGAATGCCAATATCAATCTTTTAAAACTTCATGGGAAGTACTATTATCCAAAGGTGTTGAGTTTGTTTGGGACCCTTACACAATGGTTGTACACTTGTGTTGTAAGATCAGTGTATAAACGTATATATTACAACAATGTATATATATATATATATATATATATATATACAGTGCGTCCCAGAAAAAAACGAAACTGAGAAGTATCGATGTTTTATCATAACTTAATCACAACCATAATTAATGAATGATACATATTTGGAAAGCTTAGAGTCTCCTCTTTCAGTTGATGCTACTCAGATGATGCATATTTCACGCATGAGTGATTAAAAGCAATTTGAAGGAAGGGAACCAAAAAGACATTTGGCGGGCGGTATCTGAATTTCGAAGAAAAATTCACATTTCTAGAAAGTTGAGTTTCTGTCCTTTTATATGACACCTCAATTTTCATAATTTTAACAAACGAATTCGTTTTCACTGGGTGCCTGCCGTTGCAAAAAGCAGACTTGACCATAGACTTAACTCCGTTTCGTTGACAATCAGCCATGCATGAAGACTCTCGTCTAAGTGCTCAGTGACACATAAACCACTTTTTCTCAAAATGTAGTTATGTCTTTGTGTCACTGACCCCTCAATGTGTATAATATATTCTCATTACAAGGTCACATTAGTATTCTTACTATGAATGGTGTCTTCTACAAGTCACCTGATATTTAGATTTGCCAACTAAGTCAACAGGAATGAGCAGGAAGATGTTTGATTTAGAATTCTGTGAGTGAAAAGAGTTATTCAAAATGTACTTAAGAGACACGAGTTAGTATTTGATATTCTTTGGCTGTTTTAGAAGGGACACTTGAAACATGTATTCACAAGAAAAGTATTCATTGCCAAGTTTTTGTGTTGTAAAATATTTAATTTCCTATGTTTTTTAATTGTCAATGGAATTTTCAAATTGACATGGCGACACATTTTTGAGAAATCTCATTTGTGGTAATTTTAAGATCATTTTGTTATCATCGATAGAGATGTTGGCCCCAATGTTTGCATTTTTTTCATTTTTATATTTTTTTGATTGTATTGGACTGTAATCATTATGCACATAAAGTTTCATTGAACTGTAATGATAGTATTTCACAATACTCCCAAGAGCTTGATACATGGTCAAATTTTCACCTTGTAATCATTATCATATTTATTATGGTAGAGATATGATGTGTATTATCACCTTGATCACATGTCATCAGCATGTTAAGTCTTTTCAGTATTCAGTTTTGCATCAAAATATTCATTTTTTTGTTACACCTTCCCATTTATTTTCTTTAAATTATGTATTTTGTTTTGTTTATAGACGTTAGGCTTTATCCCACTTCATACTTATTTCTCATTATTATCCATTTGTTAATGAGAAGGAGCATTGGATTTAAGAGGTGAAAATCCAGAAGAAAAGTAAGGAGTTTTCTTTGCTTTTGTGAACCTAATTGTGATGATGATGATAATATGGCCAGCACTTATTTTGCAATCGTCAATCTAGCGGATTTTCTGAGGAAAAGAGGAATCCTGTAAGAACATATTTAAAACCTGTTTATTGTACACTTCAATTCTCCTTCACACGTTGTGTTGTATAATCATGTTGCTGTTTCCCCAAACTTCTTTTTTCTGCGGGAAAGTTGTAAGTAACATGGAATAAATTCAAACATTGTGTTGTGTTGTTTTAAGTTTTAAAAGATTACTGACCTATGCTTAATTGATTATCCTTTTTTTTTCTTCATATGTTATAATTCAATGTTATATTTCAGTTGAAATCAATTTAATAAGTTTTGTAGGTGAAACCGTGAAAATTAATCGAAGATAGATAGATAGATGAGTGGTAGTGAACACATTAATGCCTTTGAAACCTTTCTTACAGCACAGCCAATTGTAAATCTAGTGATCATATAATTCAATTGATTACTTATAAATGTGTTCAGGTGTTGGAAAAGGCATTGGTGTCAGATACAGTGTGTACTTTAAGTCGAATAGATTTGAATGTAAAGTCTGTGATTTTTGCTACATTTGAGGCCGAATAAGGGGATTTTATAGGAAAAAATGTAAACATGAAGATAAAAATCTGTCTTGATTTTGATCTTCTGAGATAGAATATAAGATGAATAGTTTTGTACTAAATGTAATTGATAGTCTTAAAGACAAAAGATAGTGACATAGAGTAGATTTGCAAGAGGTTTTGATAGTTGTGTGCACATGCTTACTCAAATTGTTTTGCTATGTTTTTATTATGTGTAGAGTAATTCTGAAATAATTGAAATAATGGTTCTGAAATAACTCGGTTCTACCATTATTGGTAACCATGAAGGAAAGACAATTCATATATATTCTAGTGAGAAATGTGTGCTTTGTATGTTCAATAATGACAACGCTATGAGTCATAATAGTAAACAAATATTGACTGCTTTGAGGGGCACAATTAAAACTATTGCTGTAGGTTGGTCTTGATATGCGATGTATAAGATCAAATGCATTTGTTAAAGTTAATCTTTTTGCATACACTTATTTTTTAATTTAAAGTTAACTGCTTAAATATATGGTAGGAATATGAAAACAAAAGGAAGTCTCTGGTTGTTATATAATTCACTATGTTTTCTCACCACTCTTGCTTTTCTTTTGATATTAGGGTAGAACTGATGCAAACAGCATAACACTTGTGTCTGGATTTTTATTAATAGAAAAATAAATAAACCTTCAAATAGATCTTTGGAATCATCATAATAAATATTGAAAAACTCTTAAATATAGATGTATGGACTCATCAATTTGTACGTTCATTCTAATGGGGATTTTTTTTAATTAAAAAAAAAATATATATGTAAACTATAGAAATGTTGCCTTAGACATTAATGTTATCATGATAAACCAGTACATGAGCTTAGTAATTAGTTTGTAACTACTGAATGAGTGATCCCCACTATAATAGGAATCTCTTTTATGCACAGGTAAATACACTTGAAACTACCATGATATGGTGTAATGTTTTGGGCAGGAAGTAGATGCCTTATTTATCACGAGTCAAGGTTCGTTCACATATGCTATAGTACTTTTTTGTACTTTTGTTTACTAAATGAAGAGAAAGCCGGGAAGAAAAGAAGAAACTGTGCACAAGAATATTCCTTTGCACACTCGTTTTTTTTCTGTGTGTTCATCCTCCTCATCATCATCATCTGTGTGTTATAAGATATAAAAATGTAAAGCAAAGTAGGCTTTAAAAAGCCTCTGCATGTAACCATGGTATATGTGAACGTACCTTTACAGAAGTGGTCTTTAATTACTATTCCAAAGGGATTTGCACTAGGTCGATATGAAAAAGTACACTTGGCAGCATGAATTAAGAGTTAAATAGTTCTTTTTTTTCTTTCTGTTTTCTTCTATAAATATCAAAGGAGTGAATAAGACTAGTCGTATAGATATTTTTAACATGACTGGTAGTCATGTTTTCTTTTATATTTGTTTTTGTATAGGGTGGTGGGAATGTAGGCTTGCTACTTATATTTTCCCTAATCTATCTGCTTTCTTGTGAAGAAACATTTTCCTTTGGATTTATGATTATGTAGAACTAGATTTTAAAATATTGGATTGGTTAATTTTGTGTTTAGATTGTAGTTGCACATGCTCATGAATGTATGTGGAAGAAGTAGTTGTATTTTTTTAATGCAATGTAAGATGAATTGCCTGTAAGACTCATTACATGTATCTTAAAATCCTGACTAGAAAAGGATATTGAAATAGAATTATTATTATTGTTAATGATCATGACATTGAACATGTTTTATGACTTTTGGGATTTAGCAATTGGTAAAGGAAAACATTTATGTTTAGCTGCAGAAGTAGAGTTTATAAGAGCACATTTATTATTTTCACATCACTTTAAATATTTGAGAGCATTCCATTAACATACTGGCATTAAAGTGGACATAAGCAGTGTGGGAAAAGAGTAATGTTTATTGGAACTCCCTGAAATAGCATATTTTTATGTGTCATAATGAACCTGCAATATTCTTCAATTTAAAGGGATATTTAATACAAATCAAAGGAATATTTTGCCCTATTTTAGTTCATAAGTTGATATTTTTGTTGTTGCACTGTTTAAAACTGTACGTATGCATGTATACAAGAGGGTGGGGAGGATTGAATACAAATGAAAATTGCCATGATAGATTAGCAGTACTTATGCTTGTTTAGGGGTAATGATTTATTATTCATTCAAATTACTCTTACGTGGGTATGGCCTGGTATAGTGGTTCATTCACTTGACTCTTGATCCAAGGGTCAAGGGTTCAAATTGCAACCTGTGATTAACGTCCTTTGGCAAGACATGCATCCCCATTTGCTACTCTCCACCCAGGTGTAAAAAGATACCATGCAATTGCTGAGGTAATGATAATTGCAGGGCCCACATAAAGAACAGTGATGGTACTGATGATACTACCCTGGGTAAATAAGACCAACTTGTTATTATTATTTTATTTATTATTCTTCATTTGACACGTACTCTGACTACTGTCCGTACTTGGTATTTCATGTAACGATGATGCCCTGAATGGATCATATTTGTTTTTGAAACAATAAAAACTTTGACTGAAAATTTACAATGTGTAAAGGTCTTATCTTTGCTGAGATTTAATGGTAGTGTTGTTGATATGTATCAAATATTTATCCAGATTGCATGACTTTCAAGAATCACGTATTCAAACATGAGCACTGCAATGACATATCAAATTCTGAACTTGGTTTTTATCTCCAATACAATAAGCCTTTGAGGTGATTTCTTTCATGTCTTTGTTATCAATACATTTTGCAAGTATACCAGTATCTATGTGTACGGCTGATATATCTGCATATGATTCAATTTAGATCCTAGCTGACTTCAATAAAGATTTTCAAAAATGAGTCACGTTTAGCAAAACTTTGGGGATATTTTGTTTTCAGGTGTTTGAAAAAACAAACAATACATGGCATAGCGGGTTTTGTTTTAATCTACCATCACTGAAGTTGTTTCATAGAGTACCAACCCTCCTTCAATAATGAATAAATGGAAATCTATTGTAGTAGAGGTCTCTGGGGGTGTTTTTAAAGGTGCCACAGGTCTGGAGAAAAAAAGGGTTCTCACATTTTGGATAAATTACAAGCAAAACAATTAATGAGATAAATAAATTGTAAACAGAACAATAAGATTTTTTATTTTGTTTTGTTTTTATATATTTCGAATCTTTTGTCAGAGTAGCCCATTCACTAATATGTAGTGGTCTTCCATTGGGCCCTGAATAATCATGAACATATTTACATCAAAAAGCATGTTTATACAGAACAGTTAAAATAAATTCCATAGTACATTTAGAAAGATATGACACAGCAATAATAGAAGTGGCACAAACGAATACTCGTTTGCAAAATAATCATATGTTATTGACCTAGTTCAACTGTAATGCCAATAGGAAAATATTGATTAAGTCGCAATTATGTGGATAAATCATGTTAATATTACAGAACATGCGAGGGGTGTATGTTCGGCTGAGCTATTCACAAATTACAACTTTGTTTAAACAATCTCTTAAATTAATTGACGGAGGAAGCCGTTCTCATCGCATTATCTAGCTTATTCCATTCAAATATAGAAGAAACAATTGGGCTACACTTATAACAATCAGTGTGAAATCTGGGCACATGTAAACATCCATTATCTATTTGCCTTGTATGACGCTCATGTAGGACGAAATCATGAATATTCATTATACCCGAATGTAAGAAGGTGCTAAGTTATGAACGCATTTATATATAATCATAACGCGACTTAACTCAAACCGTTTGTCTAGTGTCATCCATTTAAGACTTGTTAACAAATCAGCCGACGGTGTGTCATATGTCAATACTATTCTTGCAGCCCTCTTTTGATTTTTTTTGCAGCTTAGTTGTATGGGAATGAAATCTGTTCAACCATGCAACAGAGCAGTAATCTAATCGTGGCAACACTAAGTAACTTTAAGGATTGTTAAGGCAAAAAAGTCTTTCATCTCTTTATCATACAAATGTTTTTTCTGGGTAAGTTTACTTTTTTCTACATTTTCTGCATTTTCTACATGTGAACATTTTCACTTGGCAGCCCTAGAGGTGGGGGGGGGGGGGGTTAAACCCCCTAAACCACCCCCCCCCCCCGTAGATCCACCCCTGGAACTAACACAGATGTTGACATTTTAACGACAAAGTGGGAACAAAGTGTGTGCTTCCGTAGATCAATGATAAAATGAATGAGATAGGGGGGGGGGGGTAAGTTCACTTTTTTGGGTCGCCCTTGTGCAAAAAAAAAAATTGAGAGGGGGGTTTAACCCCTAACACCCCCCCAAGCGTACGCGCCTGTTTGCCGCACACCCCCCCCCCCCCCCTTGTGTAGAAAGCTCGCTACGCTCAAGGTGACGAGGTCAATGGTTAGGAGGTTTATTTCACACGTTGTATTTGCCATTTTGTAACGTTACTCCTGGAGCTACACTCTACATCACGAGTTTTGTGAGTTTTATCTGTGAATACTTCTCATTAAATAACAACAAGTATGTCTACATGTATAACTAGTTGTAGTTAGACAGGGAGGTGAGACGAACCTCCCTGGTTAGACTGTGTCCGTATACTGTACATTAGACAGAAATAACCGTCTGATTTGGGTCATTTCTTTAATAAAACTGACATTTGTTGACATTCCACAATACATACTATAATCGGAGGTCTAGTGGAGCCAGACGTAGTCTCAGTGGAACAACCGACGATTAGAGAGACTGAAGTTTTCGGTCTAACTGTACATATACCATGCATATTATATACGTGACATATTCAGTCAAGTCAGGAAGATCTGTATGATTATTGTATTTGTATAATTATGATCGTGAGAAGTCCTGTATGTCTAATTAGGCAGGCGGCAGGCCTATACCAGCTAGTCAATATATAGTCATACCTCTAGTCTTACCAGATTTAATTTACATACTGTGCATATCTACCGAAGTTATCGGATATCTAGATCAGACTGATGCAAAAGGGATTTTACAACAAACAGCATAATAGTTCAAAGTCCTGTCCAAAGCTATTTACTTTTTTTTCACAGTGCTTTAAATAATGAGAATGCTATAAATGTGTGTTTGTGTGTGATCGCCTGGACAAAAATCTTGGTAAAAAGGTCATTTTATTCCGTGAAAGAAAATCTACAATGAATCTGTGTGCGACATTCAGCGTTTTGTGGGTTTCATACTGGTTTTGAATAGAATCAATGGAGTGCGGGAGGGTACTCTTTTCAGGATTCAATTGCATTATCTACAGGAAACCAAATTAAGCTCCAGACTTCGAGGGCAGCTCCGGCTCCAGGATTTTCCAAATAGAAATTGTAATGTTCTCCATTTGGAGTCCCTTTTATTCCAGGGTAGCGATTATTTGTTTTCCCCCTTTTTTTCTTCTCTTCTCTTTCACCTTTGTTCATCTTTCTTGTTTCCTTTTTCTTCCGTCACTCTCTCTTTTCCCTTTTTGTTGTAGACCGCCAAGGGGGGGGGGGGGGGGGGGGGGTTGTCAGTTGATTGTGACGCAGTCACGGGCAGTTATGATGTTTATCGTGTACAACAGTTTCATGAATTTCGGGTTTTCTCTTGAAGTGCTTCTTTAAGATTGGATTTCCTTTAAAGACCGAAGTCTATCTAGTTTGAATTTTCATTTGTCTAGTACGACTTTGGTCATGGCGTCTGGAAGAGCCGAGAGGTAAGAAACGACTTTTTACAAGAACGCTACACCCCAGTCACATCAACGAACTGACACCAGACCGACATCAGACCTACAAATCATACACTACCCCCCCCCCGGTCCCCCGGCACTTTAATTGGTCAAGAACCAAGAATCGGTTCGTGCTGGTTTGGAGCGAGCCAGTTTTGATGACAGTGTGACCGAGGCATTAATAGTGATAGGCGGGAAACTCCCCTTCTTGGAAAAGTCCACTTTAATAAAAAAAAAAATATATAACAAAGGACAAGCGTCACAAATTTTTCGGAGAATTTAGATATTTTTTGGGTTGCAAGGTGGTGCTGATTTTTTTTCATAGATTCAAACCGTGTTGACAATTTATTATGTATTGAAAAATGGAAGAACCACAAATGTCATGCAAGTTGGCGCTGATTTCAGTAGGTTCACATGTCATGGTTGTGTTGATAGATCATCATGTGTTGGAAAATCGAAGAAACTTTAAGCCAGTTCACGGTTGCAGTCTGAGCATGAGCAGATAAAGGTCATTGCAGAACAAATTTTGAAATACATGGAGACGTAATACTGGATACGTGCTCATGAAAGTTATGTACCGGACTAGCGGGTAATCCATTCATGCACATTCACTTCACTCCATGATACACAGGTGGAAGTACTCTTTGAAAAGGGGGAAACAAAGGCTATAACACCTCCATCGCTGTAGGAGTGATTATTTCAAAATGTACAAAGTGGGACCTCTTCATTTTTTGAAGATTCAGGGTCATTGCAGTATTGTGCTAACCGTGAACAGGTCTATTCATTCGCCTCCTTCTTTCCGTCTATATTTACAAGGCCTCGCTTGAAAATGGAGACCTTATCACTAGACCAGGATCGATACAATGAAGGATACGCAATCCTCTTGGAGAAGTTGGAACGAAGGCCGAGGTTTAGAAAATGGGCCCATGAGGTGTTCCCTGTAGCCATCGTGCAGAAGTTTGCATCTGATCAAGGAGATGACGATGGAACATTCCGTACACTAGGAATAGGGAGCGGTAATGGTAGGTTATAAGTTTGTTATATTTGTATTTATTAACATTTATTTCCTTCTCAACAGCACAATATAAAACACAATGTATATATACATGATATATGTAACAATTATTTCAACATAGAGTATATAGTAATTAATTCAGATACGGAAGGAGGCGAAAACCCGGAAAGCGTAGCTTGAGTTGGGAACGCCCATAATAAATTAACACAGTTACCGAAAGAACATTATAGATATTATTATGAAAATTACATTGTATATATAACAGAACGTTGATAGGAAAGAAAAAATAGTGAAAGGAAGAGAGGAGAGAATTAAGTATATGCATGTAAGGCTAGCCTTGAGCTCTGGTATGGGAATCGTATGTTGAGAGAACATGGCTATAATTCATTCTGGATTGTTTATCCTGCATTAAATTGATTGTTTGAACCAATAAAATAAAAACAAACTCACAACTGAAAACTCTCTGAAATCATCTTCAATAAAAACCACAACTGCCATTTGCACGTAGTGACTTGTGTTAATTAAGCACAGTGTCGGGCCTATACTTAATTACCTTGATTTCCTTATCTTTCTATGCTCGTTTCTCACCCCTATGCATGTTTTACCAAAATCGCTTGGCACATGTCATTTATTTGTAATCTTGAACATTTGGTTGACTGTAATAAAATGATGTAAGTGCGCTTCATTTAATTATTGGCACGTTAATTATCGACTCGAATTAATCAGCCTCTTCTAACGGCATCACAATCTGATCAATACAGGAGAGTTTGAATTACATCTCCTGAAGCAGTTGTCGACCCGCTTTCCTCGTATTAACCACGTAGTCATCGAACCATCAGAGGAGTATATCCAGGCTTATCAAACTGAAGTAGCGTCATCATCTTTCCAAGGGTCCATCCATTTTGAATGGCACGAAGGGACGTTTCAGGAATACAAACAGAAGAAACTTGAAGGGTAAGGATCGTCAGCTATCATAAGGCCATCTGATGACATTCATGTTATTCTTAGAATATAATTATACAGGTACATTCGGATAATAGAAAACAGCTATCAAAACCATATACATATAGGCACTATGCTTGTCTATTCTTCAACCGCCATTGTGAGAAACGGCGCTCCCCTAATGGGGTGGGGGTGGGTCACATTACTCCTAGTTTTTATTTACCAAAAGACCTTTCCATTTCCCCCAACTCGCTGAATTAGCGCATCCTCTCACCCAGTTTGCCATCACTCCCATTACAATGTGCCCATGTGTCCTGACAACAGTCAGTTGAATTTTAAGAATCGGAGTCGCTTTTCATTGTAAAAACTTTCCTCTTGACACCACGCTACTATTCAAGGCAGTGACGCCGGAGACAGGAGGGGCACATTGCTCCCACTTTTAAGAACCTAAAGATTTTCTATTTTCAAATCACGACCAGGCCTTTTATCATGTGCCTTTTCCTTCTCTTTTAAAAGGAGTCGTTTCTTTTATCAAATGTGCTCCTTTTCATACAAATTAATATTATTAAAGATGATACAAAGTTTTGGGAAATTTTGAAATTTTGGTGGATAGTGATTCTTTACAATTTTGATATATTTGGATGCCCCTGTGGATGTATTAAAAGCACTAGAAAATTTAGCCCCTAAAACACTTCCGCTTTCGAGAAAAATTGAATATACAAATTTACCGGTGCTCCCGGTAAATTTTGATAAATTTCAAATAGCGCCTACGGACGAACAATGGTAGCTACGACCATGAAAATCTCAGAATATGTAGTTGTGATATATAATTATCGAACGGGAATAGCTAATTGGTCGATTTTAGTCAAGAAACTTAGTTTTATGACTTAATTAATATCTTGACCTTGGGAGGGAGCTATACAACATAAAGAGTTTATTATTTACAATTTCAAAACTTTAAACTCGAGTTCAACCGCGACAACGATCACTGACTATTGTAGGATCGCATATGCTTCCAATATGTTCATTTGAACCAAATTCATGACCCCAAACCAAAACTTTGTATTACCTAAGGAATCCGCATTTTATAACCTTTGTGAAAAGTTGACGCCCGGGTTTGAAAATACGAAACTTTTGGCGCATCTTTTTTTTTTGGGGGGGGGGGGGGGGGGGAGGGGGGGGGGTAGCGTCAAGAACTATTTAGCTGAAACATGAGACAACACAACTGTGCAGATATAAAACATACGTCTCCACTATGAATTCAATTTCAGGATTAGAATTATTATCTATTGTATTCTCTACTACTACACAGTACTTCGTCAGATGGTAGATTCGACTTCATCAATGCGATACACAGTCTGTATTATGCGGAGAATGCGAGAGAGACCGTGGAGTTACTTTACAGGAGTCTGGCCCCGGGAGGGATCCTTATGATTGAGATGAGTGACGGTAAGATTCTAGAGAGAGAGCTGAGACAGTAATGAAGCAAAATCTTTCAATCATGATCAAGGCTATGCTATTTTTTTCTAAATAGGCCTACAATCGAATTGGTAGCAAAAGCAATCTGCAGTGTTTACAAAGCAATCATTAAAATGAATATTATTTATACTTCACGCAGCTACACTGCAAATCCTATACTGATTTAAAAAAAGATCTTGGACGTTGGTGGTAATATATAGATATTTTCCCCCTTCTTCTTCTCCTTCTTCCTCTTCATCTTCTTCTTCTTTTTCTTTTCTTTGTCTTTTGTCTGTCTCGTCGGTGTGACTTGGGTATGACTAATTATAAAGGCCCGGTCACACAGAGGGGACGCATGGGGGACGCACGGCCAGCGCATTCGAAATTTGCAATTTGGGCCAGTGCGTTGTCGTTCGCTAGGCGTGCGTCATCATTCGTTACTCGTTCGTCGAGCGCGCTGGACCAACGCTGGGCCAGCGCTATGCATTCGTCGTCATTCGCTGTGTGCGTCGGTTTTTTTTAACATGCTCAAAAGTGTGCGCGGAGCTCGACGCATGAATGTACACGCCAAAGGCACGCCAGACATGCGTGGAGCGCGCTAGACCAGCACCAGACATACGCGGAGCACACGCCCATTATACGCACAGCGCACACGCTGTGCATTTTTTGTCAGCTCGCTAGCTTTTCCAAAATCATGACAAAAGTTAGGCACGCGGCCTTTTCCGATTTCCAATGCGCTGGCCGTGCGTCGTAGAACGCGGTGCATGCGTGGACCATTCGTCCAGCGCGCTAGCAACACGCTGTGCATTCGTGGAAGTTGTTATCATGTGCGCTCTCTGTACGGTCTGTATGCGCACTGTATGCGCACTGTATGCGCCCTGTATGCGCTCAGCGCGCTCGCAACACGCTATGCATTTGGTGTCAGCTCGCTGTAGCTTCGACAAAAGTTGGGCGCACGACAACGCACTGGCCAAAATTGCAAATTTCCCTTGCGCTGGCCGTGCGTTCCCCATGCGTCCTCCCTGTGTGACCGGGCCCTTAAACAAAAGTATTAATACCATGATTAATGTCAAGGCGCTAAAGCATTCAAGGAATTACCGCGTATCCATTTACTACGTATAACTTTGATAGAAGAGATTACGTTTGTATTTGGATTCTGCATGACAGTGGATTCGATGTTTGTGATCATATTGCAGATAAAACCAGTGGACAAAGGTTGTTTGAAGACTTTCCAGAACTGCAACAAATGTTCACCCTCAACAAATGGGTCACTTTTTCCGACGTAACTGGCGCCCTCTGCAATATGAGCATACCATTCTCTCGCCTCACCAACCCTATGATCTTTGACATGACCGAAGTCTTCGATGAAACTTCGCGTGAGGGTAATTTATTGCTGGATTTTTTCACGCATGTTTCAAACTTTCGCAAGACTGCTGATGACGGCCTGGTACAGAGAGTTTTGAAGTTTCTAAAGATGAAGGCTGAAGAGCTGGCGGTGATGCCGTTGGAGCAGGCTAGTCTGACAACAGGAAACGTAGGTGACGGAAAGGAAAGCACTGGACTCAAATTCAAGAAAATTTGGGAAACCTTGATCATAGAAAAGCGTTGAGTTCACCACCTCAAAACTACCCAACGACAAAGTGCTACTGTGAAATTCATTTACCTATGACTTCCAGCTTAAGTTTACTTAGCGATGTTATAGTGTTACGATTTTGTGCGTTCTTTGCCTCAAGCATTGATAAACGCATCTTGAGAGAATTGGTTTTTAAAAGAAACTCCTCAATAAAGTTCTGCATATCAAGTTTGAGCGTTGGTCCCTCTCTTGTTACCGTATCGTCATACTTGACGTTGGTATCATCGAAAAGCCTATTTATTTCCGTTCACAATGAAACTCCGTTTTGTAATGATTATGTTATCATGGAATGTGCAGTGCACATGAATAAGGGGGGGGGGGCAGTTCAAAGTGAAACATTGCAAATTACATCGTAATTGTCAACAGTGAAGTCTTCATTTGTTTGAGGATGGATTGTGTTTTGAATAATGTTGAGGTGGTCATGCATGGATGCAATGGTGTATTCTTCCTTTCGATTAAAGCAAATTTCATCTCCTCTACCCCCCCCCCCCCATGAACCTCAACATTTTTCAACACATGTTTCTTTCTCCACAAGGCTATTAAAACTGCCCGAGGTTATTTTTTTCAAAGTAGTTACTATCTTGTGTTTGATGCTTGTATTATGTATTACTGGTGTCGGGTTACAAACTTTATGATAATTTACATGTAATAATATTTAAGTAAGAAAAGCATTATCAATTGTGAACGGTCCATGGTAAAGATCTCAAGTTATATAGCATACACATCATTTTAGTTGAGGTTGCCTTGCCCCCAACCGGAGTGGGGGGGGGGGGCGCCCTACATTTATTCATCTTATCATGTCGAAAGAATGAATGAATGATGCAAATGCCATAAGAATATGCAATTTAACTGCTCTTTATAGGTTAGCAGGATAATGTAATGTTTTGTTGAGGTTTTGTTTCTGTTCTACTATACTTCCATTATATTCTGTTCATTTTTATTTCTAATCACCACCCTAAAATGATTTATACTCTTACGCACGCATTGTGACTTTATAATTATTATACAGGTAAATTGTTTTTCTTTAAAAAAAATCCCCCCCCCCCCAAAAAAAAAATCGAAATCAGCTCCATATATAGCCACCCTCAATATTAGTTTAATAGTTGCAGATACATGTAATATGTGAATTATATGCAATTGCACAACGCTCTCTTCAGGTTCATGTTATTTTAAGGTTTTCTACATGTATTTTCTTTTATGGCTGGAAACATAATACATCACATAGTGCAACATTAAGTGTGTTCTATTTCTCTAATTTGATATACTTGCAATTCATTGTGATATCTTGCTATTTTATTCAATAATGTAAAGTCACATGGATTGGAAAAAGAGACCTTCGGTTGTAGTTATTTAGTTTTTTCTTTTCTTTACCCCGTGTGACTCACTTCAAATCTTACTGAGTTTTTTTCATTCACTTTTTCCTGATTTCGTATTTGTCGAATAAGTAATAATAATAATGATTATGATAACCCTGCTATGTCAAGATTTTATTTGTTTAAACTATTAAACTCGACATCAATGATTCCATCTACAATTATCAGTCTTTTGCAAATGAACGGCCCCGCATAATACCTTTCCGGACCAGTCAGCGAAGCTGTTTCCCCGACCATTAATTCCAGGTAGATCAATGAGTTTTTCCCACTATAATGCAGGGGCGGCGGAGCATCTTTTAAAGTTGGGGGAGGGGCGGTGTACCAACAAAAGGGGCACTTTGTGGAGAAAAAAAATGGGTAAATGCAAAGGGAAACCTCAGAGTGAAAATATGCAATTTTTTGATATTATTATCAGGGATGATTTCAATAATTGTTTCTCTCCCTTCATGGTCTCAGATACTGCTTTAAAGCATCATACTTTCGGTTGGGTGTGATGGTCTGAATATTCATTTGCGAGAGAACGAAGCAAGCAACCCCGTAAAAACAAGATTTGTGAGGTCGCAGTGCGAATAATTGTATAATTAATAAAGAGGAAGACACAACCCTGATAGGGTTGTAACCACAATCTAAACATGAAATAATGTAAAGACCCTTAATAAGAAAAAAAAATTACATTAAATTTAAATGCGAGCGAGATTTGGGTGAACTAAAGAAAAGGTTCATCGTAGTCAATGTATATTAAGAGTACACTTTTATGGTGAAAGGAAAGGGGCATTTTACAGTTTTACAGGTTTTAAAGTTTGCAACTTCCATCGTTAGCTGGATTACAGGCACACGCCAAAACGCCCAGTTAGTTCAATGGCGGGGGGTGGGGGGGGGGGGGGTGTTGAGTAAAACAAAAATTGTACTCACTCCCCCCCCTCCCCGTTGAACAAAATTACAAATATTGGTGCTCATTACCCCCCACCCCCGCTCATTCGCTGGCTAGTTCGCCGCTAAATATTTTCTCACGAATTGGACCCTCGCCCTCGCCGCCGGCTTGGGGAGGGGGGGGGGGGTTGAGAACTGTTCATGAATGAACTAGAACTAGAATCGTATTAGAGACATTATTTATACATTCTACCCCGACCACAACCTGTTTTACAAAAGTGAGAACTAGTTTGGTGTAATGGGGGCTTTAGTAGACAGCGAAAGCGCTTAATTAAGCCCCCATCACACCAAACTAGTTCTCACTATGTTGTAGAAAATGTTGTCAAACGGGCTCAAACACCGTGCCAACGAAGCTGAACGTAGTAGTAACTGTTTACGATTTTTTTAAGAACCCCATGGGGTCGGACGGGCTCGGAGTGGCTAGTACGGGAGAGTGCTCCAGAACTTTGAGCGTGTTAAAAACTTTCCCCGTCCTGAAAGCGATAGCATCTGGCAAAGATCGACCAGTGCCATTATAATAATGTGTGAGACGGAGCTTGCACCTATTTCTATAGATAGCATTGATTTTTAGGGGTTTAGGATCTAGGGTCAAGCTTTAAGTCTTGCATTAGGATTGAAATTGGGCTTCCGAGGTGAACTATATATAAAAAAAAATGACCTGTAGATACGTATAGATCTTTACGCAGTATAACAAGGCCTACAATAAAAACTTGTTGTATTGCCCCTTGGGTGCCAAACCATGGGTCGGTCGGTCGGAAAAGTTTTTTTTTTTTTTTTTTTAATTTTTTGTCGCCCTCTTTGGGCCGATATTTTTTTATTTTTTTTATTTTTTAATTCCCGCCCTCTTTTGGTTGATATTTTTCAGTTTTTAATGCTTTATACATGTGTTTCAGCGTCATTATTTCATTTATATCTTTTTCACCTCATAATAATCCATGGTTTGCAATGTTGAGTTGATCGAGACGTTTACGCTAGTAGGATTTTGAAACTAGGGCAGAAGATGAGTGAGAATTTGGGAATGATTTGATTTTATATGCATTTATATCCCATTTATCCCAACAAACAATAAATACGTATTTTTTTATTTATTAATAATAAAAAAAAATCTTAAAAACGGTTAAAAAAAAAACTTTTTAAAAATGCCGACCGTAGATTTTCAGATTTTTGGGTCGGTCGCAAAGAGCAATGCAACAAGTTTTTTATTTTAAGCCCTATTGAATGCAGAGGGAATGAACAACAGATGTGCGTTTCACATAAGTAATAGAAATTGCGATCGAAATATAATGGAGTAGTGAATACTGAATATGTTTCTTTTGTTAATCAATTCGATACAAGCGACGCGATTTACAAACTATGTATTTGCCTTATCACGTAGCTTTAAATCTTCACTTGCCATCCTACGATAAAAAAGTGTATATTTGCCGGGGGTGGGGGCACCAGCCATCAATCTAGGAAATTTGCCAAGCTTTTTTCATCATTTTCCATAAACAGGAAAATATTGTTTCTATATGAATGGCACTTGGCATAGTTTCATAGCCTGAAGATTCCCGTGGTTCAAAGTACACCTATGGACTGTAGGGAAAGGTTTTTCTATGAAGCATGCAGTTCACTGGGAATTGGACCAAAAGTAAACTTCATATTTCTTTTTTTGTCGAAGATGCTTAATTCCCAAAATAAACACAAAAGTTCATAAGTCATGAGTGGAGTTAATGAAATTAAATGGAATTCAAGTAACATAGACGTTAATAAACAAACCTCGAATATTCAAATTTAAAATGTTAATTTATCGATTTAAATGCAAGTGAATGCAATAATTCCCAAAATCAATACAGCAGTTTATAAGTCATGAATAAACACTTGATTAAATTTAATGGCATTTAAGTAACATAAAAATATTCTAAATAAACATAACTCGAAATGAAAATCATTAAGATTATTGATAACAATATTAAATTGATAGCAGAAGCAAAAACAAGATTATCTTAGATTTCAAAGTACATGAACTTATTCCCATTTAATTACGATGTTAGAACACTTTTCAGAAACTTTTGCTATTCTATCAAGAGACTCAGAGCAATGTATGCACAGATTTTGGCCAATTTAGTTGGTCCTAACATGGCGTATATATAATACATATATATAAATATATTGTTTTATATATTCACTATTTTTTGCCCAACTCGAACCGAATTGGCTAAACTCTGCTGATCCATCGTACTGAAGAGACTATAAACAAATAAGATTACATCACCCTCTGTCACCCCAATTCGTTTGTTCACCAATCACATCAAAGCGCTACCCCATTCCTCTTACACACGTTACACTAAATTCTCAGATAAATGCCAAAAGATCATACGAATACTATCATATTTTGTAGCAAATTATTCATATCGTTCAAAATCACAATTTTGCAAAGTTGTTCCAAGGTCAAATTCTAGGCACCACTTTCTTAGGCCCATGGCACACGAGGCGTCATTTCAATTGCGTTGTTATATGCGTGAATCAGACCCACGGAAGCCGATTGCGTTGTTATTTGCGTTAATCAGACCCATGACCGCCAATTGCGTTGTTATATGCGTCAATCAGACCCATGGAAGCCGATTGCGTTGCTATATGCGTCAATCAGACCCATGGAAGCCGATTGCGTTGTTATTTGCGTCAATCAGACCCATGAAAACCGATTGCGTTGTTATTTGCGTGAATCAGACCCATGGAAGCCGATTACGATGTTATCTGCGTCGATCAGACCCATGGAAGCCGATTGCGTTGTTATCTACATCAATCAGACCCGTTTTAACGCGTGAAAATTAAACAAAATGTTTACCCTGTTCGTTTTGCAATCACTCTTTGTATAAGATATGCTGCGTCAAAGCGTTCGTCGCAGTTCTACGTCAAGCAAATGACGCCTCGTATGTCACGGGCTTTAGACCTTGAATTGAAAGGTGACTGACTGATGTGATGTTATCATGTTTGTTTCCCTTCTACCAAATTTACATTCTGCGGAGTCCAAGAAGACTATATAATTATGATACCCCATAAGTAAAAGACTATACTAGAGTATAAAACAGTAATTCAAAAGTTAGAGAGCATAATTTTACTAATTCAAGCAATTCCAAGTCATTTCTAATGTAAGTTTTTGCAGTAAATTATTATTACTAAAGTTGCGGGCATGACGGGTGCATGTGATATGATTAATATTCATCATGGATTTGCTCACCATGACACCGGCAGGCATTCATGATACTGTTGCCATGATTACACGCTTGAACCTTTGTAATCAGGATAATTGAATTTATTGTCTCCCATGAGTTTGGCAAGTTCCACGTTAAACGGTCGATGAAAATCATTGAGGGCGTTCAATGTCTCTGGATGTGTCTGTTCATGTTGTCTTTGGTTCTGATTACTGCGTCTCCTTTTCAGTATTCTATTCTCCTCATCCACACTCAGTTGTCCTGGGTAAGAATAGCAGAGCAGAGATATAATGAAATGTTAACTCGAATCATGAGTATGGTTGCATGAAAGTAGTATACCATTTTCATGGGCTTGAGTTATATTCGCACGGCCCCGTCATAATTTTAAACTCCAAGTTTGCGTATCTTCGTGGTTTTAAACAACGGCACACTAACGTCAACGCTGGTTGAAATCGAACAACGCATTTTGAAATGAAAGCGATAGATATAACTACATAATACAAGCTGGTAGAAGCTTGAAATTAACTGCGTGCATAATTTGGCTCATAACTTCCAATTATGTACCACGCTGCTAGAAGTAATAGCACTTATCATAAGATCTCCTGCCGTTTAAAACTGCGAGTAAACTTTCAGTTTCTGAAACTAAGAGTGCGTCCCACGGACCTTAACTGAAAGATAACCTCGAAGTTTGAACCTTGGTATTAGTTATAGAGATCGACCGAACTTGGTTCGGTGGTCATTATAATATATCTAGTTTCCAGCGCAATCTTATACACTGGTAGACGCAACTGAAGTACATGTTTAACACTAAAAATGGCCAGATGTGTCGGAACTGGTCTAGCGGCCGGCTTTTGGCGTACCCATACATCGACTCAAGGTTCGATCCTGAGTCCCGTCGTTCGCATTGTAAGTCCAAGTTTGTCGCCTAGATGTAAACAATATCAACATCTAGTCATCGTTTCACGATACCGTCAAGGTATAAGCTCACCGATATCCAATTGAAACGCGTGGTTATTTTAATACACGCAAACTCCGTACACTAAGTCTTGCACTTCCACGGTTTTGTAAAACGATGCCTTGATCGATTGATACAAGTCTATTAAAGACAACGACACATAAATCATGATAGTGCACCTAGAACAAGAGTTGCGATTAAACTAACCAATTCTAGACCAAATCAAATGCAAGTCCAATGTCTTTGCGGTTCTGATTGATTGAAAGTGAAGTTGTGTTCGGTTTTCAGAGGTATATTTGATCAAACTTGTGTTGAGCTTTATAACATCAATACAAAATAGAATACTTCTAAGGAGATACAATGCTTATTATCGAAATGACTGACTCGAGCTTTTAATGACTGCGTAGAGGATTTAAAGCAAAAAGCAAAATAATCCGAAAGTCGACTGTTTTCTAAAAACCTGATTTTATTTCTCAAACTTCATGCTTTCATTATTTTGGTTTTATACCTCATGGTCTTTTCCCGACGCCTTTGATATTATATATTCAATGTCTTACTTAGATCGAGAAAGTTGAGAAGATCTCTGTAGACTGTGACAGGTTCGGCTTCCCAATCCTCCAATCGTATCACCTTGAAATTATCACGTGGGAAGACTTTCAACCAATCACGGATGTACACGTGATATATACCCACTTGCAGGTCTGGGATTAGGTCGTAGGGCTAAGGATGCAAAGGAGTATAATAACAAAGCATATTTCTGTCATAATGTCCCGGGTAACCATATTCTGAGGAAAAGAAGATTCGTCAGATTTCTACCGACGATTAGCGCAAGAACCACAAGAAATGGATCACTGACCATCTTTTGGATAGGTCTGTGTACATGTTAAAAGTTGTTGATGTTATATGATTAGATTCACTTATTATCTCTCTCTCTCTCTCTCTCTCTCTTTTCTCTCTCTTTCTCGTGGAGAACAAATACTTATTCCACGGTCAGGGATGTTCACAAGTATGTGTTCTGAAAATTGGAATTTATTGTAAGTAAAATGTACGAATGTTCGAATATTTCACAGGGTACTAGGTGGCCTACACAGGGCTGTTGGAATTGAAGCTATTTCGACTATGTTACTTAATGCATTTGCTGGAATAATGCTCAAATTCAAGGGAAAAAGAAATGCTTAGAGTGCTTAGAGTTGCGAGTAAGCCTATAAGGCCGTAAATTATTCTTTCGGGGGGGGGGGGGGGGGGGGATAAACCACAGTCTGTCCGATGGATTAGACCCTTATACCAGTAATATTCTACTCACACATTCTGCAGCATATGCGCAGAACCTTAGATTGTGGTCTTGGACGCATTTTTGGAAACACTGGATGTAAGTGGTAGCTTTTTGGTGCCATCTGTCAGTGTCACCTGGGCGGTGTAGATACCAGAAGAACGAGTCGGCTCTGTATTCATATCAGTGTATGTGGACAGGAGAGAGAGAGAGAGAGAGAAGTTCGATCTAATTACTAACAACCATATTTCATTTCATCTTTATTGACCCATGGTAATACATAATAACTCTGTTTCCATTTCCCAGCCAGACTGATGCTACCGCTTCACCCCTGCAGTATATAAAACGCAAGGCCACCGTACGCCTGACGTACGGTCGCCGTGGAACAGCTCTACGGCATGGCTGCGAAGTGTATAATCACTACGGCGAACCTAGAAATGAAAATAGTTATAACTCCGCGTTATAATCCCACGGCGACCCGTACGGCCTGTAAAGATAGGGATATGCCCTAGGGTGACCCTGAGGCCACCGCGGATTTTCTGCGACCGCCGCAAGTATCTCTCGATAATCATTCCATAAATGTGGGTGAAAATAATTATTCCACCATTATGACTAACAGTGTACATGTAAAAAAGACACATGCGACATGGATTGGAGGATATAACAGCAAGAAAGATGGTGTTCTTTTGAATAGAATTCTAAATTGGGTGTTTGATGATTATTTCCGACATTTAGTATGTGATAACCCTTACCCCATATCAGAAAGGTTTTAGAATTGCCTCCCTCCTCCACTCTCTCTATTTTTGTTTGTTTGTTTGTTTGTTTTTTGTTTGTTTGTTTTTGTTTTTTTTTTTGGGGGGGGGGTGATCTTCTTCTGATATACGATAGGGCTATAATACGTACCTCTTTGTTGGGTTGCGTATCATTAGAATAAACTTTGCGTTGGGTTGAAGAGCGTGCATAAGATCAGCGTTGGTGTAGTGGGGTTCCGCAGCATACGGAAAAGTCTTTATCCATTCTCGTCCAATGGCGTAAACAGTTGATATAGAAGCATCACCTGGTTAAAGAGTTTATGTTTGAGGTTAAATAACAGAAGTCGGTAAAGAAAAGGTTGACGTACAGATATAATATAGTTTTTCTGTTATTGTAATCTCATTTTGACGATGATGATAAAGTTCTCTAATTTCTAATTAAGAAACAATTCCTTCACTTGTCAGAGTAATGTCTAAAACAGACTGTCCCTTATACACACCTTGTATCCACGAAGGATCTGCCTAATTTACCCCTTTCCCATCATCAAAGAATATTACTCTTACCGAATGTTTTCTTTCTTTACAAAAAGGTGGACTGCCACCATTTCTATATCCTATAATAGGATAGTTACATTTATCATAATGAACTCTATTTTGGAGAGATCGAAATATCGAGAAAGAAACTAATTAGGAGATAATTAATTTTTTCTGCCCTATCTAAGTATATAAATTGCAGCTGAAGTCAGAGTTTCAATTTGTAACTAGTGTACCATACTCACCAAACACCTTTGGGTGGTAACCAATCCCTTCGTTGGTAGTAATCCTGCTATTTATTATTTCTGGTACAACTGATGCTTTATATAAATTAAGGTACCATTCCAGAGAACTATCGTCCGTGCCACCAGTGTGATTGCGGGCTTGGAGTACTTCATGAAAACAAAAACAAAAACAAGAAAGAGTCACACCGATATTAAGAGAAGTTCTCCTGCTCTTGAGCTTGAGCAGGAGAATTTCATCGCCTATTTCTCTTCTTTCTATCGGCCATTTCTCCTCTGTACCATTCATAGTGGCCGTTTCATCTAAAATTCAACTGGAAGGCCATCCAAACCCGGAGTTTTGTTCATTTTCATTGATTTAACTGCATTATACACTTCATTTCTGGTGAGAGGGGTCTCCAAAAACTTTTTATCATCTTCAGATAGTTTGAAATTGAAATATTAGCAAAAATTGCATCATTGAGGCTGTTCACACCGGCAGAGATAGCGCGCGCTAGACGGCGCTATCTCTGCGGTTTGGAAGGTACAACGTCGTTTCGGTCCGCCCAACAGCGAGCCACGGCGAGCCAAAACGGCCTGCCACTGGAGCACCTCTTGGGGGTGGTCCACGACAGAGCGCGGTCTAGCGCGCGCTAGAAAAAAGGGGGTACTACGATAGACCGCGCTCTCTCATTGCGGTGTGAACAGCCTCATTGAGAGCGTTATCATATTCAAGTAAATTTTCATCTGGTATTGAATATAACTTAGCATAAATATCATGTATATTTCCAAGATCTTAGTGGAGTTAGTAATCAGATTAACTTCATTAGCATTAAGCATATTAATATTCTTCTTTTGCCAGGCTCTATTTTTCAAATTACGAAAGTATATCATCATGAAACTTACCATGATAGATATTAGTCTAACTTAGAACTGCGTGACTTTTCAGCGACTCAAGGTTACCATGACGTCATCCAGGCGCCATTTTGTGGAAATCAACTTATGATCATATCTTCATAACGGAAAGTCATTTCTCATTCATATTTATCATGATCAAGGTCAAGATCCGTCCGGTCAATTTCAGGTCAATAAACGCGCGCGTACGCCCGGACGTAAGAGCGCGCGCAAAATTTCAAAATGCTCTAAATCGTCTCAAATTCATTTTGCATACGTTTCAGGCCATTGGAAACGTAATGGCCTGAAACGGCCATTAGCATTTATCAAAAAATAACGCACACGCGGATGCGCGCGCGTTTCCATTCGTCATGGCCGTACGCAACATAGAATCGCCATACACAACATTTAATCGCCATTTTTTTCTTCTTTCATTTTAATTCCCACTTTTTTTCGAACAATTGGATACCATGTTTATATCTTTATGACTATTAATAACGGAATGAGCGTCTGTTCAAGATAAATGTCCGTGCGCGCGAGCTCTTGTAATACATAGTGAAGTTTTTTGGTATATTGGTCAAAGCACGTACTTGCCTCCCATTCCGGCGATCATCTTCCATAGATCCATAATGATCAATGCTACACAGTTGAAACTCGACTCATGGACAGACCATAATGGGAGGATTATTTCGTAACGAAAGATCAAATCGTGAAAATGCGTTATTATGTAACACATGAGCATACGTATCACCTAATTCGTCTAAGTGACGAATTCAAGTCTAGTCTTGATTTTGTCTTTGCCGAATAAATGATATTAATGATAGTGATGATGATTATGATCATAATAATTAGTAAAGATGATATTAAGAGTAATGATGAAAATAGCAATAACAGCAACACTAATAACACTAATAATACTAATATTAATATTAATAATAATAATAATAATAATAATAATAATAATAAAGGTAAAGATTAAAATAATGTAGACTCTACCTTCAGGTCGATGTATGGGTATAAATGTATATCCATTTCTTCTAGGTCCCCACCAGTGGGGTTCTTTGGCTACCTTTGCGATGACGTCGGGGTGAGCCGTGATCTTGTCCCAAATGTCTGACGTCCCACACTTGTAATTGCCAAGGACATAGAAGTAAGGCAGACAATTTAGTTCCGTCTCACCTCTCAACCAACAAGGATTCTTGAAATTGTCCAGGAAACGTAAGGGAATCTTTTCAAAAAGCTGCAGAAATATTGCAAAAGAACAGTATCAAGTTCAACGCCATCTTTTAATGACGTTTGATGTATTTCACACATAATGATTATGTATGACGCAATGTAGTATACAAGCGTGATTAATAAGAATATTGGTAATAAAATCTACCTTTTTTGCAAAGTATGTTTCACACACCATAAATCCCCCCCCCCCCCACTCAGTGTTATTTAGGGTACACATATGCTTGTTCCCTCTTTTTGAAAGCACCCCCTATCTAAGGACTGCCAACATTTCCGAACCCCCCCTTTCGCGGGCTTTTCGTGGGCTTTTCGCGGGCTTTTCCTGCCTTGGAGACCCCCTCAAATCATGAAAAATGCTCAATGTACCCCCCTAAATTCGGAATAATTTCTCAGGAGTCCAAAGAGATGAGAGAAAAGAAGAAAAAACACCCCCTTTTTAAAGAAATCTCCGGGTGAAAAGTTAAAGCACCCCCCTTTTTTTTAAATTTTTTTTAACAATTCTCGGGTCGGACTTTGTCGCCCGAAGAGTACCCCTTTACCGGACATTTTGGTAACACGCATGGGGTCCGTCAGCTCTCGGAGTGGGGGGGGGGGGGCATAAATCTGAGCAATGAAACACTTTTTCTTGATTAAACCAGGGAGATGGGAGGAATGCTGTCATGCTACACACAGGAAAGAAATGAGCAGACAATGTAATGGATACATCATTTTATGTTATCCCAAATGAATTGATGTCTTTTTACAGGATGCTCATTTTGAGTGGAAACATGTACATCTACAGTGTACAATACCGGATATGGCCACGGGACTAAACTGAAACGGCTCCACCCCTAAAGAGGCTTTCACATCGGGCCTTGCGTAGAGTTACGTAGAGTTGCGTAGAGTTGCGTACCGACTACGCCGATCGTACGCAACCCTACGCCGGCCTACGCAACTGTACGCGGAGGGACGCAAATGGGTACGCGAGATGAACGCAAAAAATTAAACTTCGCGTACCTTCGGCGTAGACACTTTACACAGAGAGTGCGCAATTTGTACGCAAGTCTACGCAACTAGCTGTACGCCAAGCCTATGCAAATGTACGCCAAGCCTACGCAATTGTACGCCAAGCCTACGCAACAATACGCTACCCTACGCCAGTCCGACGAAGCATTAAAAACGTATAAAGACGTCCTAGATCCAACCTGCGCGCAGCCTAGCCACAATGACTGCTTGACCCTGCTGGACTTTTCATTACTATTCCTGCAGTGCTACATTTTATTCGTCCCGCTGGACTCTATTGTCGCTGCTGAACTATACCTGCAGGATTTAATTATTTCTGCTTTAATTACTGCAAAAATTCCAGGAATGAAGGGCAAGGGTTGTGGTCGAGGCCACTTGTTTCCATCCCTCTGGAGTATCTGGGCACAAGAGAACTTCGTCAGATAATTCATCGATTATTGCCTGGCACACTTGTGGGATAAACACAGAAATAGTGTTATGGGCAACTCGGAATCCACATTGAAGTGTCTTGTAGCTGTTGCCGGTGGCCAGAAACCTCAAGGTGACAGCCATCTTTAAACCAGGTTCCAGAGACTTCCTGTAGTTAGTATCTCGTTTGGTAATCCTCGGTGCAATTCGTGTCAGAAGTTCATGGAAATCCTGTGGCCCCATCCGCATGAAATTGGTAAATGCAGAAACATCCTCAGCATGCAGTTCTTTCATCAGCTGTTCATATTGCCCTGCAGGGGCCTGCGCTGGATCCAAGGTTTTACACACACACTTCTTCTTCTTCTTCTTCTTCTTCTTCTAGCTTCTTTCCTTCTCTGTTCTTGTTCTTCTCCCAAGCGTTCATGTTTTGCCACTTGACTAATTAGTCTTTCCAGGGCATCTAGATGCTGGAGCATTGTACCTTTTTGCCGAGGGCCCAACCAACTCATGATCTTTTTCTGCCTGTGTTATTACAACAGTCAACTGTAATTCCAACAGCAGTGATGTGTTCTGGACAGCAGACAGCAGTGGATTGGGGGGGGGGGCAGAAAGCTACGCACAGGGTACGTAACTATACGCCATCGTACGCAAGCCCACGCATAACCTACGTAGGGACTACGCCAATAATCAATTTATTCATGAGTACGCAGCTTAACTTCGGCGTAGTCGGTACACAACACTACGCAACTCTACGCAGATCCGGTGTGAAAGGGGCTTTAGGACTCTTAGCTTTCAGAGTGTGTTTGTTTGCCTTAAAGCTGGTGGTGGGCGTGTCCACCAGGGCTATTACTATGGTCACGGATCAAGAACATATAGTTTTAGAAAATGTCATGTATTTGTAATATTAAATTATCCCCATAATAGTAAAAAAAAGTCTCTTAAAAATGTCTTTAGAAATTAAATATATCATCTTTCTATACTTCTTTGATCACATAATTATGTTACATTTGGGCCCTTAAAATTAAAAAACTGGTACCTGATACATATTTCTTTATCAAAGCCTTATGTCCACAATGTGTCATTGTGTTTTGATACCGAAATAGAGATGTCATGTGCTCTAATTACGCCAAGAAAAGTCTTCTTGACTCTATAGAGTAGCTGATCCTTTGGGCGCTTTTGGAGCAACTGCAGTGCCCTTGTGGTCTTCTCTAGGTCTTAACCTGTACCATATATCATTGTATTGTTTGTTTGTTTTTCAACCGAACGAACATTTTCAGCCACAGTCCTAATTCCGAAATGCATAAATCAATGGTGGGCCCCTAAAATATAAAGTTTCGACACTATGGGCACATTTGATTAAAAATAAAGAAATTCAGTCGATGCCCTCATTTTCAGCATCAAATTTTATTTAGGAAATCCTGTGAACACCATTTTCCTGTTGGAGTCGTATGTGTATCTAACTAGAGACCATGGACAGTATTATAAAATTAGTAAAAGCGTATAGGACTAATAATATTTTGAGTGCGCTTATACAGGTAAAGACGATATTTCGTATTAAAGTGACTCGGTAACATTGTTGAAGGTTGATTAAAAAACTGTGTGATCTTGGTATGAAATGTTACGTATTATCTTTCTTCTACTGTACTATTTGTAAAAAATCCTGAAAAAATTCTCAAACCACAAAGATATTAATGGTTTTCTAAGAAGTTGTAACTGGTCAACACCCTTTAACAGTGCCGATTAACAGTAAATTCTCCCAAACATTTTTGAATTTTCCCAACCGTTTTCCCATGAAAATAAGACAAAAAAACAGGCTTTTAAAAATCTTTCAACACTTAAATGTCTGGAATGGTAGAGCCAATTCATTGCTTTGTGACGATTCACATTCACCTAAAATGTAATTAAATTGTAATAATATAGTTAGGAGAATTAAGGTATCGATCGGATCAGTTTTTCCCAATTTGTATCGTTAACAATGATCCGTTTTCACTCAAACTTTCAGATTATCTTAATTTTACATCTAGCATTGAAGTCACTGCCTTAGCACCATTTGCTCTCATCTTTACATTGTTACTAAGTTCCTTTAAGCTCTATATAAATCCAGATTAATTATTTTCATTTACATATAGTTCATAGTAAACAACAAACAAAATCACCTCTTTTGAAAACACCGAACAAACATTTTTAGGCAAGATACCTGTTCTGATTTGCATATAATCAACGATGGACCCCCTAAAACATAAAAGTCGGGAAATTGGGGCGGGGTCCGCTCGCTATTCAACAGGACCGCTATTCATAACCGAGGAAGAGGGTCGCTATTCATAATACAAAATCGGGGTCGTTATTATAGGGGTCCCTATTCATAATACGAGAAGACGGTCACTATTCATAATACCACCCTCTTCTCGTATTATGAATAGCGACCCTCATATCGTATTATGAATAACATACAGTGTAAACTGTGCTTACGTGATATCAACAGAATACATATTTTCTACAATATTTATTTGTACATTATGAAGGATATTATGCGAAGGTTCTAGGATCGTAGCGACCGAGCAATAAGTTGCCGTTTGTATATAGATGAACTTGAAATAATAAGTGGCATTGAAAGTGAAAATGTAATACAATATACAACAATGGGCAAATAATTGTTTCCAGACCAATGATGTAAGTGAGAAGAACTTACATTTTATATTGAAACTGTTGCCGTTTGTATATACATGAACTTGAAATAATAAGTAGCCTTGAAAATGTCGCAATATATCATGTGTTAGTGAGCTTGAAGTTTAATGGTGTAGGTTTGTTTGAGACTATATAGCCTTTACACTGTTTCATAAGTGAGATATATCTCCAATCAAATCAAACTGAGTGATGTTATCGAAGAACTTAACAATATCAATCTGGCTTAAAGTGACTCGGTAACATTTATGAAGGTTGATTAAAAAACTGCCTAATTTTTGTATGAAATGTTACTTATTATATTCCTTCTACTATACTAACTCTCTATCATGCAACAAAAAACTGAAAAAATATGCTGTATATTCAGATAAATTGTATAAAAATATAGATTTGCACGCACCCCTATTCATTATGCAAATTAACTAGTGTCAACTGGTGCGACTGGAAATATGCCCACAGAACTTTTTATCAACTGGTGCAACTGGAAATATGTCATGCATAAACCAGTTATTAATGGCTGCAACTGGAAATATGCCAACAGTCAGTTATCAACTAGTGCAACTGGTAATATGCCAATAGACCAGTTATCAACTGGTGCAACTGGAAATATGCCCACAGACCAGTTATCAACTGGTGCAACTGGAAATATGCCCACAGACCAGTTGTCAACTGGTGCAACTGGAAATATGCCCGCAGACCAGTTATCAACTGGTGCAACTAGAAATATGCCCACAGACCAGTTATCAACTGGTGCAACTGGAAATATGCCCACAGACCAGTTATCAACTGGTGCAACTGGAAATATGCCCACAGACCAGTTATCAACTGGTGCAACTGGAAATATGCCCGCAGACCAGTTATCAACTGGTGCAACTGGAAATATGCCACACAGACCAGTTATCAACTGGTGCAACTGGTTATTAAGGACTGGCTCCAGTTAAATGAAATGCAGTCGCACCACACATCCGCTTGACTGTGCATCAATGACCAGTTAGAATCAACTGGAACCAGTTGAATTTAACTGGTTCCAGTTGAAGTTAACTGGAACCAGTTGGAAATTTCAACTGGTGGTAACTAATTAGCGGCATATAGAGAGTTATGATTAATCATGACCGGTCTGTATAATGCCATCCATTGATTTGCGCTCACTACCGAACTTGCGATCGATAAAACTATTTGAAATACACTGCTATTATATATGATGGCTGCATAAGCGATTAAATAATAACAGGGAAATATAGATATAGAATATGTAATGCACTTAGCAGACATAGTACAAAGCTGGGCAGAAACGTGTTTCTAATTTTGGCGAAGGCTATATAATTATGTACATGACCATTGGTATATAATATTGTCAGCTAAAACTTCTATGAACCCAAATTGGAAAATTCGTTGTAAATAGAGTGTATAGAGACAAGTCTTGATCACTTGTATGTATTACAAGTACCAAGCACACTCACTGCATATGTGCATTGCGGTAGTAGTTGTTTGGTAGGGGCAATTGAAAACGTCTGTTTGGGGTCAGTTATGCCTAGTAAATAATTTGATGTACAAAAGATAATATTAGATTTATTCCTTTACCTCTGCTTGCAAAAAAAGAAGGAAAATAACTTGTACTGTAATTATTTCTTTTATTCTACAAAATTAGATTAAATACAGGGACCGACATGCTGGCTAGATTGGTCCTTGATAATTCACTGAACACAGAGCTGCAGATGTGACTTGGCACGGTGACCTCAAAGTGGGAGCGGTGTGGAATTGTTGAAGCAATTCACTGAACACAGTCAGAGCTGCAGATGTGACTTGGCATGGTGACATCAAAGTAGTTCAGATGGCTTCGATGGCGATTCTGATGATGAGCCACTGTCTATGCTTGTGAACAAGTCACAACGGTATCTTCTTCCCTTCATGATCGTTTCCCAATAGTTGAAATTTGAGATAATCCTAATTAATTGTTTTTAATGTTTAGGTCTCTTAGTTTAAGGTAATGAGTGGTCCTATCGAGGTAAGCATCTAAGTTTTTTTTAAATCCTTAACAAAAATTGCCAATACTAAGGTTATACCAATTAAAGTATCTAATTTAAGAGCCTCTCTAAAAGTTGATACCAAAACTACACAAAATAATCTCACCTAATCAAAATGCATTGTAAAGTTTCCCTTTCATAATTGAAATTCTAATAATGATTTTCTATTGATTTTGGCTTGGATTTTTTTTATCATGATTTTTCTTTCTCTTATTTCCTTTTGCTTTCAAGCAGTCTAGATCAAGGATCTTCTCTGCTTCAACCACTATCGCTTGGATGACAAACGTGTGAAGAAACTTGAAGAACTTTTGTTGAAGAGCATGCTACTAGAATCAATTATATTTATTATATTATGTTACAGTATCGTAATGAACTCCTGCAAACATAAATCTTTGATATTCAAATGTATAGCTCAGAACAGCTATTTATCAGGTATACCTAAATTAGAGTTTTGGATTTCAGTTCCATGAATTCTCATATCGTATCTTTGCATTGAAGAATTTGATTATTTCTTTTAAATGTTTGTATTTGCAGGGTTTGATGCCTTTATTAGAACATGAATATAACTTACATTTCCACGATTTGTTTTTCTGTCAAAACACAATGTTACTAGTTCACATTTAATTCTTTTATTTTTACTTCTCTAATCTCTAGTCATTCTCATCATAATTGTATTTGGTACTTTAAACAATCCTATAATCATACAATATAATGTTGCTGTTTTGAATTTATCTGTATGATGAGAAATGAAATTGTTTAGTCAAAATGATATTTCCATGCTTATCATGCATTGTTCAGCTGATAATTGTTTATTCAAAGATTACGTGTTTGCCTGGGTGAAGATAACCTTCTAGCATTGGTAAACTTTGTAGCGTTTGAGACTGTGTACTTAATTTTTATTGAAATAACCTACAAAGAGATTGTGTAAACTGACTTGCTTCGGATACTCTACTCACAAAACATTTATGAAAAACAGTGATGAACAAAAAAGTAACGCTGATGATTATATTAGTCATATTTCCCATTGAAAAGTTCCACCACCTTTTTTTTTCAAGAACTGCCTTGTTTTGTTACGATCAATATATAAACCTTTCAGCTAGAACATGATAACCATGGCGTGCAACTTTACCCCCCCCCCTCATTTTTTTTTAATTATAAAAAAAACAATTGTGTTAAAGGGTGACAAAAAAAATGTGCTCTTACCCCCCCCCCCCCCTCGCTCATTGAAATTTCGGCGCGATTTTCAAATGTAACCCCCCCCCCTTGAAAAAAAAAAATCATGCGTACGCTACTGCCTGTAGCACACAAGATGTCATTTGCTTTGACTGCGGCATCGTTTAACGCTGCCTTTGACGATATACGTAAGAGTAAAATCACAACAAGTGATTGTCAATTGAAGAGTGCTAACATTGCTTAAAATGAATTGGCACATGCACCAATTTCCTTGAAAGACTTGATTACAGAAGGTAATAACGAAATTGAAATGACGCCTCGTGTGAGATAGGGTTTATTTAACAACACGTAAATGATATTTACCTCAGGAGCCGATGCCACTAGTTCCCTTGTTGCACCCGGCATCTTAGGCCACTTACAGGAGCTTGCTCTACAGTTCCCTTCGCTGTCTGTCGAGAACAGATCCGTGTAATTGGTCGGAACGTCCCTCTGATAGGACACAGTGTACTGTGGCTCTACTTCAATCGGGACTACATTCAGAGGCCGAAGAGGAACAACTTCGGGTGACTTTCTTCTCAACTGATCTTTGTCGGTTTGATTGAAATTCATTTTATCAGGAAAAGTTTGCTCACTGCTGACATTTGTCAGTACTACTGAATCCCTTGTCAATTCGGAGTAAATTTGGTTTTCAGAATGCGTCTCGCATGATCTTTCAGCTGACATGTAGTTATAACAGATACACAGGAGCACCGCTTCAGTTATCAATACGGGTAGAAGGACGCTCTGAAAAATAAATTGATAGTTTAACATTCATAAGCATTCATACAATATCATACGCGAATTGCATGGGAAATCGACGTTCTGCAACACATAAATTAATAGTTTAAGAATCACAAGGATTTATATAATAATGCGGACTAAATAACTGTGAAATCGCTAGGTTACACGATTCAATGTTTTATGGAGAAAGTTTTCATTTACAGAATAGGACGTATTATATAGGCTGTAACCGAAAACAAAACACAAATGAACAGAAAATCAAGAATTCAAAATTCATTTTATTTTCTTCTTGTATCAAAAAGAATAAATTTGGATTTGAATAAAGAAGGAGGAGGCGCTTGCGATGGGGTCCCATAACAAGATAATTCAGACCCACTTTTAATAATATAATGCACACATAAATATGTAGAAGAATGAAAGTAAAATAGGGGACAAAATATTTTATTATGTAGTATGTTTTAAGAGTCTCGCTCTCTCTCTCTCTCTCTTTATATATAGGCCCATATATATATCCACGTATTGGCAGTGTTCGACAGTACAGAAATCACACTTTGAAGAAATGCATTTTATGCCAACTATTTCAAAATTTTAGGGGGTCTCCCTTTCCTCAGGAAGGGGAATATATACATGTATATATAATCTTGCCACTGTAGCAACCCCTCCCCCTTAATAATTATTCACATGTGGTGTATTTCTAACCAGTGATTTACAAATATTGCTGAAATGACATGATTTTCCGGGTTTTTTTCACTTTTTTGTAAATTATACTTTTTTATGCGTTTGTTAAAAAATGACAAATTCCCAAATTTATAGTCAGGCAAAAAAAGAGAGACCCTTTTACATAAGAAAGGAGCCCCCTTTTACTTCAGATAAGTGCCCCATCTTTATTTCAAATAGATGCCCGTTCCACATTTTTATAAGTGCCTCTTACCAACTCTGATATCAGATCATCCAGTAGACTAAAGAATGGTGCCCCCAATGACTGAGCCCATGCTACGCTATTGGTTTGTACTATAAATCTCCACTACCTTCCACCAAAATAAATTAAGTATTATGAAATTGATATAGTCTCTAAACTGGACATTGCATTTCATCTGATGCACTTATGTCAAATCTATAGGCAAAAGAAAATACATTACTAGACAAAATGAACCGGGCTATGGATGAAACAACCACATGACCACAAGGGTTAAATAATCGTACCATAAAACCGCCTTCCCCGGTTCCATTTGTTGTAAACATAGAATTTATTGCCAAACGCGATTCTCATTCCTTTCTAATATACTCTGCAACTATGTCATCGTTATTGATCAAAGTCATATCAACATAAACAAAACAAAGTAAAAACAAACTCACTCTAAAATTGAACCATTTTCCAGCCATCTTTTTATCCGTATTTCCAGTCACTGCGAACAAAGTTTTCCTGGATCAATTATCAAACAGCGTGACATTAATTGTCTAAAAAGTAGGCGGGTAACTGACCTGCACTGCCGGAGGCGTTTTTTATTTCATAGGACGGCAAGTGAAGATTCGTGAATAATGCGCGTGCATTGTGTGTCCGCAAACGCTTTGCCGCTATTGAAGTATTGCCAAAAGAAAAGACTTACTAGCAATTTAAATACCCTAGTGCAAACAAAAAAAAAATCAACAGAACGCATTGATGGCGCTCACACTGATTTAATACTGGCATTTCTATAATTATTTATACCGCGTACTTTATAACGACTGGCGAACACAAACTTAAACCAAACACTTCACCCTAAACGCTAAAGCTACCCTATAATCTATTCTTAACCCTGGCCCTAAACCAAACCCTTAAGCCTTATCCTAATAATTATGAGGTGGTCAGTAATTTGTTGTATAATTCATGATCTTCGTCGGCCATCCTACAACTTTAACAAAATCGCGCGTGGCTGTAGTAAGCTCTACGCTTTTTCGCTGATTTCTTATCGACCCGCACAAAAGATGGAGGGAAAAAAACAAACCATTATGATAATTTAATATTTGTGAACCACTTTTAAAACCTCTTTATAAAATAAATACAAGCTCAAGCCCAGTGCACCGCTTCAAGTACTAGTAGCAGAGGCCCGGCAAAAAACGGACTCATTATGTAATGGTGTTTTGTTAAAAGTGGGACCCATGTTTAGGGATTTTTGTGTGAAAAAAGTGACCCATTAGAGCGGCACACCCTCGTATGTGAGAGACCCCCCCCCCCCCGGAGCAGAGGATCATTTGATTTATAATAAAGCGGACTTTCCAGTCTAAAGGACGTAAATAATGGAATAACCTCAAAACTGATCAAAGACAGGCTATGTTTCTCACATCTGTCCATGCCTCCTTTAGAAACTAGACCATGCTGCTCCTTTTTATCATTCTCCTTGGGTTTGCACCCAGCTTTTGACTCATATTGAGTTTTTAGCTTTCTCTATAATGAATAATAATAAAAATAATATGATAATAAATATTTATAAAACGCACTTTTCTAATGACTTACTCAAGGCGCTATACAAAACAAAATACACAAAATACATAAATATTTCTGCAGAATTTTAACAACAAAATATCATTTTATAAATGTAAAGCTTCCTGGGAGAAATTTCAATTATTAAATATATTTGTGGCATTCCGCCCAGTAAATAAGATCGATTGATCGATCTGTATCAATAAGGTCGATTGATCGACCTATATTGAAAAAACACAAGTCAGAAAATACAGATCGATCAATCGATCTTATTTACTGGGTGGAATGCCACAAATATATTTAGTAATTAAAATATCATTTGTTACTCTCAGTAAATAAAACCGTTTTATCATGTTTTTAAAAGGTTTCTAGGCATTAAATGTCTCGAATGGCACTTGGCAGCTTGTTCCAAAGGACTGGTGCATGGTTTTTACATTCCCTGCGCAGAAGAGTTTGTTGTTGTTGATATTTTAGCTTCAACGGCGTGTGTCATACAACCGTGAATATTTACGCCAAATTTTCTAAATTTCGAATTTATTTTTGGAAGATGCACCACTATAGGCCTATAAATAAATAATCATCTTATATTATTTTCATCGTCTTTATTATCATCATTAACAACAAATTGTTTTGTGCGGAGGATGTCAACAATTTGAAGAAGTTTAGTATGGAGAACGGGTTAACTATAGACTGCCATAATAATAATAATGATAATATTGATGATAATAATAATGATTATGATAATAGAAATAATAGTAATAATGATAATAATGATAATAATTATGATTATGATAGTAATAATAAAAGTAATAATGATAATAATAAAAATGATGATAATAATAATAATAATAATAATAATAATAATGAAGAAAAAAAAATAATTAGAATGATAATGATAATAATGATTATAATAATAATAATATCAATCATCATCATCATCATCATTATAATTGGCTCTAGTGAGCTCTAAATCACTGCACTGCTATTCAGGTTAGTTCTTATGTAACATGATCGTAACACAGGCACGGGCTTGATTGTGTAAAATGCAATTTTTGTGTAGGGCGTAACGCACCACAAAAAAAAACGAAACATTTTTTATTTTTTATTATTAACTACATAATGATAGATATTACATTAGTCTACTTGTTGTGTTCGATCGTAACCTGGAACAAAACTGCCTATATCTGAGCCCTTAGAATTTAGAAATAGCCAAAAAGTATGTGTATCAACGATTTAAGGCTGCCTAACACCAATGAGGTGACGGGGAATGTGACTAAATAATGTCAGTTTGATTAAGATTGCTAAAACTAGAGAATTCAATTTTCCTGGTCGGTCGCGGCGCTTCTCGCAAAATATATGTAGTGTGTCAAAGTATGTCCGCAGAATGCAAAGTGTTATCTTTCCCCTTCAGTCGCTATGTTCCCTCGAATGTTGCAATACTTGGGTCCCCCCCCCAAAAAAAAAGGTCTTTCCAGCAACAGAAGCCCATCGGACCCCCCCCCCTTTCCATCACCCCCAAAAATTCTAAAACAGAGCCGTTCAGCCCTCGCACTTTTAAAAACGCTCTGTACTCCCTGCAAATAACCACTACAGTCAAGAGGGATATCGCCTTATTGACGCTGTACTTAAGGGGGATTGATTACACCCACTTATTAAAAGCGATGCCACGATTTGGCCTTTCGCAAATAAATCTTTACCATAATTTGTTCTTGATCTGAGAGACAAGGAGGAGAAAAAGTGATTAGTTTTTTGTAGACTCGAAACTCACACATGGTACCTAATTGAGGATTCGGTTAAATTAAACCACCCCTATTTCTATACGATTGTATTATGTTATTCCTTTCTTTCTTTATTATTACCATTATTATTATTATTATTATTACTTATACCGCGCTTTTACCATAAGGCCCAAAGCGCTTACAGTGAATGAAAATAAAAATTACATAAATACATATAATTAGAAAAAACAGTCTTACAACTACAAACTGCAAACAAGTTTTTAAGGCCTTTCTGAAGGTAATAACTGATGGAGACCGCCTGATTGTAAGTGGTAGATCATGCTTTCTTAATCTTCTTTCTCTTCTCCATCTTCTTTTTTTTCTACTTCCTTTTCTTCTCCTTCTTTCAATATAGAACTTTCTCAACTAAATTCCTCTATCGATTTCCTAAAAGGAAAGAGAGACTGTGTTTTTCTATCGCTCAAGACGGCTATCTTGACGATTCTGAATTGCTAATATTCGAGAGGGTCCGAGAGCTAAACCCCCAAGACCCTCAGCAGGCTGGCGCGCCGGAATCAGTTTTGGATTGGGGGCAAACATTCCAGGGGGGCTCACCTTTCAGGGGCAGTGGCGTAATGAGCAAAAACGTTTTGGGAGGCAGAAGAAAAATCTGCATCACCACCACTCTAACTTGCAGGCACCGTGGAGTAATAATTATCAGGTACAACGTAGCGAGCGAAGCGAGTCGTAATTTGGCGTGGGTCTAAGGCGGAGCCTCCGGAAGGTCAGGGGTTTCAGGTATTTAATTACGGTTAGATGAGCATTCAGGGGCCCGTCCTAGAACCCCTGATGGGTCCAGGGGCCAAGCCCCCTGGAGGGGTCAGGGGTTTTAGGCATGTAATTACGGTCAGATGAGCATATTAAGTTACCTTATTTCATTAGTTACCCAGTATTTCCTTAAGTTGTTTATTTTACTAAATCCGTAATTAAAATTTTATTTGTATATATAAATCTGAACTTAATTAGTAATCATTCTTTAGTCTCATGTGCTGCCCGTGTGAGGCCTGGTGGCTTTGGATGCTATTAGAGCTCCTGTGAATCATGTGCCGACGGAGCTATTCCCTCGAATTGTTAGTGAACGGAGCAGCTAGAGAGCAGCGGGCCACACCGGGCAGGGCTGAGGGTTCTGCCCCTGTTACTTCGTAAAAGTGCCCCTTCCCCTTTTCACCACTGATAAGTGCCCCCTTTTCCTTCGACAAGTTCCAATTTTCCTTTGCAATAAGTATACATTTTCCATTCTCATAAGTGCATTTTTAGATCTCTAGTAAGTGCCCGTTTTCAGGTACGAGAAGTGACATTTTAGGCTTTTGAAAAGTGCCCCTTCCCCTCATGATAAGTGTTTTTTCATCTCTGACGAGTTCCTCTTTTCACCTCTAATAGCTGCCCCTTTTATTTTAACACGTGCTCCTTTTCTTTTCTAATAAGTGTCTTATCCCTTTCGATAAGTGTCCCCTTTTCCTCTCATCATCAAACGTGATGATTTAAAGCAACTAAGAGCAATTTCCCCGTAAAGCTAGCTCGCTACCCTCGTTTTCATTTACAGATGGTATAATAATGTTACTTATTAAAGGCCTTTTCAGTCTTCCGTTATGAGAATGTGCTTATAGCCACATGAGGATTGGTTTTTCCTCCCTATAAGATGTAATTTTTTATACTGTGACCTCACAAATCTGAAAATTTACCTCGCTCGCTTCGCTCACTCGCAAATGAATATTCAGTCCATCACACCCAACTGCAAAGTATGATGCCTAAGCAACATCTTGTATAATGTATCGAGAGTAACAAATATTGAAATTATCCCTAATAATGTAACAACAATGTAGGTGTATGTACCAATGTCTAAAAAAGGGTATATTTTCGCTTTGAGAGAAATTGGTTTTTTTTTTGTTGGTCCCCCCCCCCCCTCAATTTGGAAGGCGCTCTGCCGCCCCTGCTCCCATGTGTGGGCATTATGACAATTATGAAGAATTATGAATTATTTTTTAGAAGAACGATGAGGAGGACGTACATCCGTGAACTCGAGAACTGAAGTGTGAGTGGTCGGGTGAGTGCCCTTTTATATACGGTGTGTGACGTCTTCAAGGCAGAGCAAACGTTGAGCGAACGGTATGGCTGTGTTCCGTGACACTACCTGGTACGAGGACGTTGTAAGCGGCAATGAACCGGAATGGAGATGGAATGGAAACGTTGAAGGCACGGTGTACAAATTTAGCAAAAATAATTCTTTGCGGCAGGATAGATTTTCACCGCTTGTCATTTAAATCAAACGGTATGGGCCCGTTGGGCTTATCGGTGCTATGTGACAGCGCCAATAGGTATTCAACGATTTTTTCAGTATTCAGAATATTTCGCAAATATATATAATTATACATATTTATATAACATTCGTAAGGCTCTGTTCGGATGGTGACGTTAAAGGTCGGTCCCTAGACGTAAATAATCATATCTGATTGATAGACGTCTGTAAAAACCCAATCACACACATACACACACACACACGCACACGGCTGTGTTCAGTTGATGCTGATTTTTTTTAAATTTGGTTTGAGAATTATTTAACAAATAGAAGTCAAGTGGTATATTTCAACGATGTTACTTCAAATAATTTACAAATTGTGTGTGGTGTACCACAGGGTTCAATCCTGGGTCCGTTGCTTTTTTACTCTATATTAATGATCTTTCCAATTGCTCATCTGTTTTTAAACTTGTACTTTTTGCTGAAAGTACTTGATATATATCAGCTTAATAAGTATTTAGTAGGATTAATGCTCTTTAGATATGTTTACACATCACTGCCTGAAAATCTGCAAGTGCTATTAACTTTTAACAATGAAATCCATAGCTATAACACTCGTCATAGAGAGAAATTTCATATATTCAAATGTACAACAAACTTTGTGTCCTTTTCTTATAAACATACTGCACCTCTTGTCTGGAACGCACTCCCTCAGGAAATGAGATGTGATAAAAAGAATTTCATTTTTTTTTTTTTTTTTTTTTGTTCCTTCTTCACTTATATATATATATTTGTTTCGTTTTGTATTGTTTTGTTATTGTTCAGTAAATTATTTATGTACATAGTTATCTATTGCAAAAATATTTTAACTCAAACCTTTGGCACAGCCTCGACAAGTTCAAATTTATTTGAACTTTTGCAGTGACCCAAATTCCATCTGATTTCTTTACCTTTATCTTTACCTTTAAATGTACTGATCAGTGACCTTCTGATGTTTGTATAACTTGTATTTTTTTTTTTTTTTTTTACACTTGTGTTATTTTTTATACATATATGTTTTTTATTGAATGGAATGAATAAATCTTGAAATCTTGAATGATTATAACAAAGCTTTTCTATCATTTGATAAACAAAAATAAATACAACACAATTACTTGTTCATTATGTCACAATGTAAAGGACGAAAATATATCACTATCACATAATATAAAAGATATTACCGCATTTCACAGTTATTTCAACCCCAAAACTAGAACAAACAATACTTTTTTTCGAGAAAAGATTGACAAGTTTTTTAACGGAATATTAAAAAAAAATGAGTTTCATATTTCTCAACATATTATTATAAATAATTGAAATGTTGAGTTTTATTTCATTAAAACACGATCTATCCCAAAACCCTTGGAATTATGATTACTATGGTTGCGGGCATGACGGGTGTATGGGACATGATTAATATTCATAATAGATTTGCTCAGCACTTTATCAAAGGGCCACTCTAACCCAACTAACATAGCCTTTTAAAACATGAATACACCTCTACTTATTAATATTCCAGCCTCTGATTTTTCAGAAAATCTCTTAATTGACCAAAATATGATAATAGCCATCCATTTTTCACAGTTCTCACGCTTACTGGGCTACGCCCCTCGAAAAAAAGGTAATACTGTACCGTGGCTTGATGACGCATTTGACGTCATTGCGGGCATGTCCAATTTGATAATTTGATAATTTCATGATTAGGAATGACGAAATTGGCCAGAAATGTACTGGGATTATCAAGTGCATATTATTTTTTTGGATAGGGCCTAAATGTCTTTTTTCCAATTAATATCATAGTTTGCCTTTTCAAAGACATTTTAATGCCTAAATTACCCTCCTTTTTACCGGAGAGGCGCCTGAAGGGACGTCAAATGCGTCATCACCAAAACTAGGCTTTTTTTCCTGCGCCTTCTGAGTCGTCATTTTTAAAGCTACATTCCAGAATTATGATAAGTTCTACGAAAAATCATTGTCATGTTCGGAATCTCCGTCAAAAAGTATTCTACATATCTTTTTTTCTCTTCATTTTTAGCCCGTTTTGGTTAGAGTGGCCCTTTAACCATGACACTGGCAGGTATTCATGGTACTGTTGAGTGTTTACACGGTTACACGCTTGAACCTTTGTAATCAGGATAATTGAATTTATCGTCTCCCATGAGTTTGGCAAGTTCCACGTTAAACGGTCGATGAAAATCATTGAGGGCGTTCAATGTCTCTGGATGTGTCTGTTCATGTTGTCTTTGGTTCTGATTACTGCGTCTCCTTTTCAGTATTCTATTCTCCTCATCCACACTCAGTTGTCCTGGGTAAGAATAGCAGAGCAGAGATATAATAAAATGTTGACTCGAATCATGAGTATGGTTACATGAAACAGTATACCATTTTCATAGACATTAGCTATATATATCCGTCATAGTCTTAACCTCCAAGTTTGCAAATCCTCGTGGTTTTAAACAACGACACGCTAATATCAACGTTGGTTTTAACGGCAACAAAGTGAAGCTGTGCTCGGTTTTCAGAGGTACATTTTATCAAACTTGTGTTGAACTCTATAACGTCAATACAAAATAGAATACTTCTATGGAGATACAATGCTTATTTTCCGACCGACTCGAGCTATTAATAATAATAATAATAATAGATCACATTTATAACGCGCCTAATATATTGTTTCTAGGCGCAGTGGTGCTGTTGTCCCAGCAGCCATTAAGTGAAGCAATGTCCTTACACGAAATAAAGCCGGGACGACGGCACCACAAGTACACAATAATATTCAGTACACAATTAGAGTATGTTACGTTATGTTTCGTTACAAAATCAAAATTACAGTTTGTTACAAATAAATGAATAAATCAACTTAATCTAACTTAAATTGTGCTAAAGATGACCTATTTAGGTATTAAGTACAACATCATTCATTTATTTGACATGTTAAGAGAAGACAAAATTCATGGTATGTATTTGAACAGATGGGTTTTTAACATTGCTTTGAAAGTGGATGTAGAAGGAGCATTTTGAATGTAGGACGGGAGGCTATTCCATAACTGGGGGGGGGGGGCAGCTACATAAAGCGCTCTTAATGACTGCGTAGAGGATTCAAAGCTGCAAAATAATCCGAACGTCGAATGTTTTCTAAAACCTATTGATAATAATAGGCCTAATATGTTGTGTGCATTACATCGATTGCACATCACTATGACCCTCATAATTCTAAGCTCTGATTTTATTTCTCCAACTTCATGTTTTCATTATTTTGGTTTTAAACCTCATGGTCTTTTCCCGCCGTATTTGAGATTATATAATCAATGTCTTACTTACTTAGATCGAGAAAGTTGAGAAGATCTCTGTAGACTGTGACAGGTTCGGCTTCCCAATCCTCCAATCGTATCACCTTGAAATTATCACGTGGGAAGACTTTCAACCAATCACGGATGAACACGTGATATATACCCACTTGCAGGTCTGGGATTAGGTCGTAGGGCTAAGGGTGCAAAGGAGTATAATAACAAAGCATATTTCTGTGATAATACGCCGGGTGCATAAATTTTCCCACTTGAGTTCCGGACCCCAGTATGAACTCATTTGCATACAGCCAATCAGAGCTCATCTTGTCAATAACAAGCTTTACGCGTGCTAAAGATTTTACGGATGCGAAGCGGTTAACGGTGCGAAGCTGCTATGGCTTGTAAATGTTTCATTTGTGCTCTAGCATGTCTGCATTTACAAGCCATAGAGCGCTATCTGTTTGAAAAGAGCTTCGCACCGTTAACCGCTTCACATCCGTAAAATTGTTAGCACGCGTAAAGCTTGTTATTGACAAGATGAGCTCTGAATGGCTGTATGCAAATACTTATTCCACGGTCAGGGATGTTCACAAGACAGTATGCGTTCCGAAAATTGGAATAAAGTAAAATGTACGAATGTTCTAATATTTCACAGGTTAAGAGCACTATGAACATGACGGACAAAGAAAGAGGAAAAATATACAGTTCCTCAGGTAGACAAAGGAACACCCCTTCACTGCTATTATGTAAAAATGTGTAGAACAGGTGAATATGCATGTGACACCTGTTCCACACATTTTTACATAATAGCAGTGAAGGGATGTTCCTTTGTCTACCTGAGGAACTGTATATTTTGTCCTCTTTCTTTGTCATGTTCATAGTGTAGGTGGCCGACACAGGGCTGTAGGAAGTGATTTTTAATGTTTTTATTTCGACTATGTTACTTATTGCATTGGCTGTAATAATGCTCAATTCAGGATAAACAGAAATGCAACAGCTTAGAGTTACGAGTAGGTCTTTTAGGCCGTAAATTATTCTTTCAGGGGGGGGGGGGGTGGGTTAAATCATTATTATGAAAGCTTTAACATTAAATAGTTTTTTACGTGGATTTTTACTCAAAACATAATGGTTAAAGATAAAGGCCAGTTATGGTCATGCGATTGCATTGTGAAAGAATCGTTGTGGAATCGATTAGAAGTTTTGGTAAAGTTACAATCACTGTACACAGAAAGATGTATATGGGACTACGCGACACGTATGCGACACACGCGAGATACGTGCGTTATATCTAAGGTCTTTACCTTTAAACATAATTTATGATTACAAATTCGGGATAAACCACAGTCTGTCCGATGGATTCGACCCTTATACCAGTAATCAGGCGCGTACATAGGGGGGGGGTTGGGGGTTAAACCCCCCCTTTGGTAATTTTGTGTGTGTAACCCCCCCCCCCCTTTTGGATTTTTTTTTTTTTTTTTTTTTAATTAAAAAAAAAAAAAAAAAAAATTCCCATGACCGACCTCAAAAAGATGACCTTACCCCCCCCCCCCCCCCCAACGGAGCAAAATGTCAAATTTTCAAATTTCGATACCAAAAAAAAAAAATAGTGTCCGCTTACCCCCCCCCCCCCCCCCCCCCCCCCCCCCCCCCCACTGAGCGACTTTTCGGTTGGCTGAGTCGTTGCGATTTTTTTTTGGACTACCAAAAAAAAAAAAAAAAAATGTCCGCATACCCCCCCCCCCCCCCCCCCCCCCCCCACTGAGCGACTTTTCGGCCGGCGCGATTTTCAAATTTTCGGGAGCAAAATATTTTGGGCCAGATTTTGAAACCCCCCCCCCCCCCCTTGAAAAAGATCCTGCGTACGCCCCTGCCAGTAATATTCTACTCACACATTCTGCAGCATATGCGCAGAACCTTAGATTGTAGTCTTGAACGCATTTTTTGAAACACTGGATGTAAGTGGTAGCTTTTTGGTGCCATCTGTCCGCGTCACCTGGCTGACCTGGGCGGTGTAGATACCAGAAGAACGAGTCGGCTCTGTATTCATATCGGTGTTTGTGGACAGGAGAGAGAGAGAGAAGTTCGATCTAATTACTAACAACCATATTTCATTTCATCTTTATTGATCCACGGTAATACATAATAATTATGTTTCCATTTCCCGGACAGACTGATGCTACCGCTTCACCCCTGCAGTATATAAAACGCAAGGCCACAGTACGCCCGACGAACGGTTGCCGTGGAACAGCTCTACGACATGGCTAATGAACCTAGAAATGAAAACAGTAATAACTCCGCGTTAAAATCTCACGGCGACCGTATACAGCCTGTAAAGATAGGAATACGCCCTAGGGTGACCCAGAGGCCATCGCAGATTTTCTGCGATCGCCGCAAGTATCTCTCGATTTCGAGGGCGTACGGCCGCCGTAACCTACCCGTAGACCAAATGTGACCTAGACATTTTGATAGTTACTGATCTGCCCACAAATTTAAAGAAAGAACGGTTCTTGTTAGAGAAAAAAGCGTATCAAATCAGACGAAATGAGCAGAAATCAACCAGAATCAGGCTGGTGGGCACCAAATTGCGAATAGAAAGTAGGGAAAAGGGAACAGCAATGGCATGGAGGCAAGTGGTTGATTGAAGTACAAAAAATGCTTTTGGCATGAGAAACAGAATTCACTGAAGAAACGAAACACCTTACATTTCGACAATGTAACATTAATGCAACTGACCTGAAATGAGGTTATTGAAATAGCGATTATCTATAAGTAATATGTATAAAGATATCAATCGTTTCGTTGTACACAAGCGATCAAGAAAGTAGTGTTATAATATTGAATGCATACCGCTTCGACCGATGACTTACATGAGCCTTTATGGCCCGAATTCACAAAGGAGGTTTGTCGACAAACCTCCCTTTGTTATTTACAAACGAGGTTTGTAAAAATCGCGTCAAAACGCGTCATATGACGTACATAAACCTCGGTTAGTCGACAAACCTCCTTTGTGAATTCGGGCCAAGATGGCTGAAACCATATATTATTATTATTATATGCTAGATTTTTCAGAAGACATACACAAATTCAGGATTATGACTACAGGGAGGCTAATGATCGATGTGATTTTTGTTGTTGTTTTTTGGCCTTCGGAGAGGAGAATAAATCTGAATAAGTCTTCCTTAGAAAACAAAATGGACAGGTGTGAATATTTGCTCTAGATATCAATGCCAGTTCGAAATACCGGGAGATAAATACAAAAGAAGTGAATTAATGTTGTGTACACTGAACCTACTTTGGTGCGTTTTTTATATCCTGTTATTAATGTGAAGGAGCTTTCGAAAAGAGGTGGGGCTCCCATTTAGCCGATTTCTATTAGCGAGTTATGGCGAGTTGCCTCAAAGAGGCACTTGCAATAACTCGCGAAAAGCTCTTCTTGTAACTCGGGATAACTCGCGGCAATTCGGAATGGCTCGGCATAACTCTTTACAACATTCCACGACTCTCGTCCAAGTCGCAAGCAGTTCCAAGTGACTCGTTGTAACTCGAGGTGAACTCATGTAAGCATTGGTCACATCCCACCGTGCGTGTTTTTAGTCCGTACGGTTTTTGGGGAGGCCACGGCCGCCACGTTTTTCTGAAAACGTAGGGAGGGAGTGGCAAAGGCAGGGAGGGAGTACCGGCAACGCGCGTCACACGCACTGTGTAAGTACACCTGCACGCCACGCCTGCATGGCCGTGAACGGTTGCGTGCATCGTACGTTGCGCACGTGGTAAGTGCGTTGTACGTGCTTACAACGTACGGTCTCCGTGCGGTTGCCACGTTATCGCACGGTGGCCGTACTTACAAGTGCTGCTCACGTACGGTGTCCTTACTCACTCGCATGTTGTAAGTGCGTGCACGTGCGATGAACTCGGTGTATATGAAGGACGACATTCCGATGTTCTCCAGAAGTCCCAGCTGTTGCTGCCTCAAGATGCCGCCCATTTCACCGAAGAGACTATATAATGCATAAATCAGTGCGAACATCGTGCGTTGTAAGTGCTTACTCGGTACGGTCCATGTGAGTTCTGCGTGCTCATTGGATAGCTGAACTGGGGAGGTAGCGAGTAAGCACGGACGACGCACTTATCACGTGCGCCTTTAAAAGACGCACGGAGTCAGTGCGTTGTGCGCTCGTTGGCAGTACCGGGCACGCACGTCACACGCACTGGGGTGAATCGGTAGCCCGAACGCAGCACGAACACAGCGAAAGTTCCTCGTGCATTAAAAGTGCTACGGTGTGTCTGCGTGCTCCCAAATCCGTACGGAGGCGGTACTCATCACGTACGGATACCCAAATTTTGCCCACGTTTTTGCACGTAGACAGCACGCACTTGCAGGTACGGCGGGATGTGACCACCGCATTACGCTCGTAATATACTCGCACCATGGGTGTCACTCCTGGGGGGGGGGGGACGGGGGACACGTCCCCCCCCCCCACGAATTTTCAGGTGGTGAAATGTCCCCCCCCCCCCCCCCCCATGATTTGGGGTTAAAATCTTCTTCTTCTTTTTTTCATTCTTTCTCTCTTTCTCTCTATGTTGAGATAAATCAAGCCAAATCAGGCGATCCGATTTTGTAAATAGAAGCGTCATTAATATCACATTCACATTACCTGAAGTTCAAACATTGGTTTACGATGAAAATCCTTTCACCAACTGAAAAAAAATTAAATTAATCCCTTGTATCTTCCAAACCTTATGGCTAATTGTTCAATGGAAACAACAAATTCATCTATCTACCCTCCCCCCTTGCGTTCTCGTTCTTGTTAGTTGAACTTAAAGCTTATCTGCCGTAGTTTACAGGAGGGATTAGACTGCCCTGCAAGGTCACTGGACAGGTGGTTATCTCATCAACTCAGCTCTCAGTTAACATAAAAAAAGAGGATCATGGGGGACCAATGGTCACCGATTAGGCATTGTTTGTTATATAGAGGGCGCAAGTAGCTACAAGTAGTGCAGTGGGCCTTTAAGACTGTTTTCTCTTTAATTTGGCAAAAATTATGCCCCAAATCAAGCCATCTATCCATCGATTTCAAAAAAAATCTTCAACTTCTGAGGGGGGCACACCCACTGCGTTATACTGTTTTCCTTTTAATTTGGCAAAAAGTATGCATCAAATCGAGCCATCTATCCATCAATTTAAAAAAAAATCTCAACCTCAGACACCCCCTGCGTTCTTGTTCCTCGTTAATTGAGCTTAAGACTGTTTTATTTTTAATTTGGCAAAAAGTATGCCCAAAATTTTAACATTTTAACCCCCCCCCCCCCCCGCCCTTCGAATAAAAAAAATCCTGCATACGCGCCTGGCGTCTTGTCTCGCAAAATGAGACACATGTGTTTTTATTGAGTATAGTTTCGTTTGTGCTAGACATCACTGTTATAAGGGAGTTTACAGATACAATCTGCGCATGGGCAGATAAAGGACATTTGTACCAAAAAAGGTAAAACCCACAGAGATGAATACTGGATATGCGCTAATGAAAGTTAAGTAACATTATTCATTTATGCACCTACGGTACATTCTATGATACGTAGGTGGAAGTATTCTTTTCAAGAGGGCAAACAAAAGATATTCATGAAGCACATCTAGGACTTTGGCAGTTATTATTCTAATATGCTCAAAGTGGAACTTCTCCATGTGTAAAAGATCTGTGGATATTCGGGGTCATTTGTACCATGTGCTATCTGTAAACTCCCTTATTGTCATAGATGTTGCAGTAGTTGTTTTGGTGGGCTAGCACGAAGTCAGTGTTATTTGGTTGATCTTTTTCGTTTTCGTTTCAGGACAATATTTAAAAATTAAAATTAAAAAAAAAATTAAAAAAAACGGTGTGGTGGTTCAGTCAGTAAAGCGTCCGCCTTACAACCGGGAGGTCGTGGGTTCGAACCCCGGCCGCATCATACCAAACGACGTAAAAGACGGGAGTTGCTGCTACCTTGTTTGACGTTCAACAATAAGGGATAGAGCAACGTCGATTTGGCGCTGCTCATTACACATAATTTTAGTGAGGTATTTGAATTCTGTATATTTATCCGGGATGTCCTATACAGGATTTCCCCTTTAATTCCGGGAAATAGAGATAGACATTATTTGAAAAATTGGAGACCAATACCTTTATTAAACGTGATGCATAATTTGGGTTCCGCTTGTATATACATGTAGCAAACAGATTGAAGAACGTACTTCCTTTTCTTATACGTGAAACTCAGAAAGGCTTTATGTCAGGGCGCTTCTATGGAGAGAATATCCGTTTGTTGTATGATTTATTACAAAAACTGATATCAATGACATTCCTGGTTTATTGCTGCGTATAGATTTTGAAAAAGCTTTTGATTCTCTTTCTCACGATTTTATTAGAAAAGTATTGCACTTTTTAAAATTTGGTCCCTCTATCGTAAAATGGTTCAATGTATATTATGAAAATGCTCAATCCTGTGTACTACTAAATGGACACCTGTCTCCAAGATTTTCAAAAGAGCGAGGATGTCGTCAAGGAGATCCTCTGTCAGCTCTTATATTTCTATTATGCTAGGTATTTTGTTTAGAAATACGATTCCATTGTTGGTTTGAGCTTACCTGATAGACAACTTAAGATAATTCAGTATGCAGAGGATATTCGTTTAACATTGAACGGGTCAGTAATGGAATTAAACAGTGCATTACACAGTTTAGATGAATATAATGCAATTTCTGGATTAAAAGTTAATATACATGTAAATAAGACACATGCGATATGAATTGGAGGATACACACCAAAAGACGGAACTAAGTATGGTGAGTAAAAATCGTAGCTCACTCATTCAGTCGAGAGAATATATCTAATAAATGCATTATGTGAGTATGTGACCCAATTTATTTTCTCGATGAGTCTTTTTACTCATTAAAGTACATGGAAGTTAATATTGGATGAGTATTCTCCAACTTTAGTGACCGAATGAGTAAAAATATTCACAAGTGTGTAGAGTGGCTTTTTGCTCTCTAATATGTCACAGACTCTTTATTCGTTGGATGAGTAAAAAAAAAAAAAACCTCAGTCTCTTCGAAGCTGTACTCGTCTTAGGAGCTATCTTACTCTTTGTATATCATGCGCGTAAATATTTCGCTGATGAATATTCGTACGCGTTCGTGACTTCATTTGATTTGATTAGATTTATTGGTTTCTGCATCTTTTTCTTTTTTGAATTATACATTTTCATGAACATAATATATGGTTTGATACAATATTTTAAGTGTTTGTAATTTTGTACAGATAATAATCGAAATTAAACAAATATATTGAATGCATAATTAACATACATTAGATGCAGGAGGGTTACAGATATAAGCACAGTAGCTTGACGTGCCCGCAGCCCTCAACTTAGATACAACAATTAAAAAATATATAAAAAAAAGTGACTTGCAGAGAAGAAAAAGAGAGGGGAGAGAAGAAGCGTTAGTAATAATACAATACATCTCATACAGCTGCTGATTGAATGCAGGTTCATTCATGAATGGATAAACGATGCTAGGTCATGGACGATTACACATATTGTTGAATATACAGTAATTTTGAATCAATTAGTAGTAATATTACTGAAGGGGATTCCTTGAATTTTATTCAGACTTTTTCTAAAACGAGTTAAGGCTACCGATTAGATATAGAATCTAGATCTAGTGCTGACATTTGAAGCTCTTCTTGTGCATGACCGAAGTGTATGGAGTGCATGGCGAAGGCAGCGCGCGACCGAAGTCCTGCAATCGCGAGGCCCATAAGCAAGGCTATATTATTTATGTGTATGTCAAATCGCAATTTACTCACAACATTTGGTTAAATAACTCACTAATTTAGATTACTCATTTGCCATTTAATCACATGTGATGAGCCTAATAACCTGACTGGCTGAGTAATTGTAGCATAAGTCACTAGTTGAGATGGAGCGATTTACTCGCAACATTAGGTTAAATAAAATTTAAAATACTCATTTGCCATGTAACTTTAATGTCAAATTAACAAAACTCATTCCTGTGCGTTATCAATCTCAATTTAATGAGTTAATGCATTCAGTTAAGTGTGTCACTGTAGTGTCAAAATCTATTTGTCTATTTGAGTAAGAAATATTTATTTGTGTGTAGGGCTATAATACGTACCTCCTTGTTGGGTTGCGTATCATTAGAATAAACTTTGCGTTGGGTTGAAGAGCGTGCATAAGATCAGCGTTGGTGTAGGGGGGTTCCGCAGCATACGGAAAAGTCTTTATCCATTCTCGTCCAATGGCGTAAACAGTTGATATAGAAGCATCACCTGGTTAAAGAGTTTATGTTTAAGGTTAAATAACAGAAGTCGGTAAGGGAAAGGTTACGTACTGCAGTTTTCTCTGTTATCGTAATCTCATTTTGACGATGATGATAAAATTTCTTTAATTTCTAATTAAGAAACAATTCCTTCACTTTTCAAAGTAATGTCTAGCGTAATATACTTCACTTTAGAAATCCAGCCATCTGATTGGTCGAAATAGGAGTCGTGATTTTAGCCATTCCCCTAAAATGCCAAAACCGGTCAATAGTCTTTTGACAAAAGCCCTAGGGCACTTTTCAAAAGACTATTGCCCGGTTTGGGCATTTTACGTATATGCGTGCAATCTCAATGGGAAGGATTTAAGCACACAAACTCGGAGGGGGGGGGGGGGGGTTACATGATCGTGCGATCACCCCTCGGCATGCCTCGGGGCGTTAGCACGATCATGTAACCTCCCCTTGAGCGTATAAAAACAACTATGTCTCATAGCAGTCATTATTACTATATTTTAGTATTTTAAGAAAACAGACTGTACCTTATACACACCTTGCATCCACGAAGGATCTGCCTAGTCTTAGCCCAACATAGAGGCAGTGATAATATTTTACCCCTTTCCCCATCATCAAAGAATATTACTTTAAAACCGAATGTTTTCTTTCTTTTCAAAAAGTTGGACTGCCACCAAGTTTATATCCCCTCCTAATAGGATAGTTACATTTACCATAATGACCTCTATTTTGGAGAGATCGAAATATCGAGAAAGAAACTAATCAGGAGATAATTAAATTGTTCTGCTTTATCTAAATATATTCAATTCAATTCATCTTTATTCAACGATATAAAAGAAAATAGTACAATGCAATAAAACATATTGACATAATCATATACATGTGTAAAATTAACATATCGTTAGGGGCAGCCAAAAAAGATCAGGATCTTGTGGACTGGTGCCCCTTTGACAAAATTAACAAATTATAAGTAAAACATTAATAATAATCACAAGCAGACACATCCAACACACACACACAAACACACACACTCACCCAAGAGAAGGGAAGGAGAAAGAGAGATTACATGTACAGTGTACATATATGAGGTAAACTTATGAAAAAGATATATGGAAATCAAGAAGTATATTTATGAATAAAGTGACTTTTAAGTAAGGCTTTGAAGGAGGAGGCTGTTGAACATGGACGAACGATTGTATTTAAATTATTAAAAATCTTCGGTCCTACATGTTTAAAAGAATTATACATTTGCTTATTAGAAGTTAATGGAAGGTGAAATTGGGAAGCTGAACGTGTGTAATATTGATGAAAATCATTATTAAAGTTAAACAAATTAATTATATTGGCTGGGGCCATTTTATGCTTGACATAATACATCAGTACTGCGACTTTAAATTCATATATATGATAAATATTAAGTGTTTTTAATTCAAAAAAGAGGGGGCGAGATGGCGCTAAATAAGGTGACTTTGTACAAATGCGTAAGGCTTTTTTCTGCAGTTTATGAAATGGTTCTAATTTGCTTTTCCCAACGTTGGCCCAGGTAATGTTACAATAATGGATAAAAGGAAGTATAAGTGAATTATATAGCATGAATAAATGTTTTTGGGGTAAAATAGAACGCAATTTACAAATAATTCCGATATTTTTAGATATCTTTTTTAGTATGTACATACGATGGTTTTGAAAAGTAAGTTGATTGTCCAATAAAACTCCAAGAAATTTCACGGAGTCAGAAACATTCAAGTATATATCATTAATTTTCACTTTGATTGTATGAGGAGGAAACTTAATATTAGGTTTAGAGAAATACAAAATACATGTTTTGTCATGATTAATTACTAACTTATTGGAATCAAACCAGTCAACTATTTTGCCTAACTCTTCGTTAGTCTTATGTAGGAGCGTATTAAAGTCTTTATGTGAGGAAATGATATTGGTATCATCAGCAAATAAAACAAAATGAAAAAATGAAGTAACATTACACAAATCATTAATGTACAGCAAAAATAACAAGGGACCGAGTATGGATCCCTGCGGAATTCCGCATTCAACCTTGGAAAGAGATGAATCAAAATTATTATACCTTGTATATTGGGACCTATTCAGTAAATAACTATTAAACCAGTCTAACGCTACACCACGAATGCCAAAATACGGTAACTTATACAAAAGAATATTATGGTCAATCAGATCGAATGCCTTTGATAGGTCAAGGAAAATGCCAAGTGAATGAAAATTATTATGAATATTATTTAATAGTACATCATGTAGATCAATCAGTGCATGTTCACAAGAATGATTTGATCTGAAACCATATTGGGCATTAGTTAATAAAGTGTTCTTATTTATATGATTAGCTATACGGTTATACATGATTTTCTCTAAGATCTTTGAGAAGCAGGGTAATAAGGTAATGGGTCTATAGTTAGAAAATAAATGTCTATCACCTTTTTTATACACTGGAACTATTCTACCAATTTTCATTTTATTTGGGACAGAGCCCGTGCACATAGATAAATTAACAATATGAACCAAGGGAACAGCAATTGAATGAATGACTTTCTTAATAAGATGCATGTTAATGTCATCAAACCCTGCACTCTTAGAATTTTTCATTTTTTTAACAACATTAATTATTTCTGTTTCACATGTTGGGTACAAATAAATCGATTTATTACAAGAATGGCTAAGATAAGAACTAAAGTGAGTTTTCGGTGATTGATTTAACTTAGATTGAGCAAGAGAAGCAATGTTTGAAAAATAATTATTGAATTCTTCAGCAATATCATCATTTTCTATTTTAACATCATTTTTCATAAAAAAAGTTGGGAGTTTATCTTGCTTACTTTTCCCAATTAGCTCATAAATAATTTGCCAAACTTTTGAAAGATTATTTTTATTAACTTGTAGTAAGTCATAATAGTATTTTTCACGAGCAGTTTTCAACTCACGATTCAATATATTTCGGTACCTTTTAAATTTATTATGAGATGTATCATTGCGTGTTTTACAAAATTCTTTATAAAGCCTGTTTTTTTTATTGATACATCTTAATAAAGAAAAAGTAATCCATGATTTTCTTGGTGAAGAATTCTTTTTATGATTACCTTTCGAGCATTTATTACTAACAACATCATTAAACTTATTAAAAAAACAATCATATGCGAGTTCAACATTATCAAACTGGAAAATATCAGACCAATCAAGATTAACTAATTCTTTTCCTATGGAATCAATAGAAGTAGAGTTACATGTAAGACATCTTCTAGATTTATTAGCATTAGTATTTTCTTTGAGATTATTTTGAGTAATAGAAAAAATTGGCAAGTGGTCTGTTATATCGTTATAAAATATACCAGAACTTATATCTTTACTGCAGACATTCGTAAATATATTATCTATAAGTGTTGTCGATGATTTACAAATACGTGTAGGCTTATCAATCAATGGACGATATGATTTATTATACAAAATATTTACAAAGTCATTGACATGATTTACAGTAGAACAATGCAGCAAGTTAATATTAAAATCACCCATAATGTAGACATCTTTATTTTCTTTTTCTAGTTTCTGTAAACAAGCATCAATTTCACAATTAAATTCTTCAACATTAGTATGGGGATCTCTATATACAACAGCAATGATAATATTTCTTTTGTTTTGCACATAAATTTCAAGAAAGAGTGATTCACAAATTGCATTTAACAAACATAAATCCTGTCTTACAACCACGTTCAGAGAATTTTGCACAAGCATTGCAACACCACCGCCTCTACATTTTTCCCTATCATTATGAAAAAAAGTATACCCACTGAGATTGAATAATGAAACTGGAGTATTGTTGTGGATCCATGTTTCACTAAATCCATATACAGAGAATTTTTGGTCTAATTGACAAATAAAATCGTGTAAAGAATCAAAGTTCTTATATAAACTACGCGAATCAAAATGAAGCAAATTAAACATATCGCCATGTTGAAACTCAGAGTTTGCATTAAAATCATTTGGCAACCAGTATTTATTACAAATATCAAACAGATTAGAGTTCCTGTCGGGATCAATATCATTAATAATATCATCACTGTCATCGAAAACAAGATCATCATGGGATATTTGGTTAGGTAAGTTACGGTAGTCAACAGGGTTAGTAGTAAATGTATTGAACAGATTGTTAAGGTCCAAGTTAGAAAGAGAGGAGAAGGGAAATGGGAAATCACACATCATCAACAATCACACACTATCAACAGTCACACAAGAGAATTTACAATACAGTATTATTTGAAATAAAATATGAAAAAAAAAAAGATACAAAATCAATTTGAAATTAAGTGCACATGCAAAGCCTGCAGAAATTATTTTGCTATCTGTTCATTTGATTTCATAGTCCAATTATAGCTCGCGTTCAAAAGTTATTCTGTTCAGATTACAGAATATGAATAGTCACTGTCGAGCTAACACTTGTCGCTTGCACTTGAAACTTGTCTCGTGCCTAGAGTTTTGTGAGATCACCATTCAGACCTTATACGTTTCTTTTCTGTTGCAGCTGAAGTCAGAGTTTCAATTTGGAACTGCTTAATATTCGGTACCTGAGATTTATTTCGTATTATTATACTCGAACAAGATAGGAAAGTGTACTATACTCACCAAACACCTTTGGGTGGTAACCAATCCCTTCTTTGGTAGTAATCCTGCTATTTATTATTTCTGGTACAACTGATGCTTTATATAAATTAAGGTACCATTCCAGAGAACTATCGTCCGTGCCACCAGTGTGACTGCGGGCTTGGAGTACTTCATGAAAACAAAACAACAAGAAAGAGTCACACCGACATTAAGATAATTTCTCCTGCTCTTAAGCTTGAGCAGGAGAATTTCATCGCCTATTTCTCTTCTTTCTATCGGCCATTTCTCCTTTGTACCATTCATAGTGGCCGTTTCATCGGATGCGTCCGAATGCATCCGATGAAAATTACCGCTCTATGAAAGGGGTATTATAATAGCCGATAGAAAGAAGGGAAATAGGCGATGAAATTCTCTTTCTATCGGTGCACTCCGATGAAACTGCCAGTATGAATGGGTACGATGTGATCTGCAGTGATCATTTTACAGTTTACAGCAGGGAAACGTACGTACGAAAAGCAGTCGAATTCATGCGATACGTCACAAAACGGGCCGTGCGCAAACACAATGGCGACGTTCTGAAAATTCTCAGAGCGACGAAAGACGAAGGATTTTGAAGAAGAGATACGTCCTCCCTTTCGTCAAATGTATGATGCTTTATAATTTTCAGCTGTTTTAAATGGCCTACAAACTGAAATTAACATGTAGTTTGAGGTTAATTCCCCTTTAAGTTAATCTTTCACTTTCCCGACATCCAATTGAATCAAACTGTTAAAGTTTTATTATTGTTTGTATTAACTGTTTTCTTGATTTGTCTTTGCCGAATGTTTAATGATGGTGATGATGATTATGATCATGATAATTAGGAAAGATAATATTAAAAGTAATGATAATTGTAACAATAACAACAACAACACTAATAACAATTATTATATTAATAACAATAATAATAATATACAAAAATAATAATAATGGTAATGATATAAATAATGAATACTATACCTTCAGGTCGATTTATGGGTATGGCTGTATATCCATTTCTTCTAGGTCCCCACCAGTGGGGTTCTTTGGCTACCTTTGCGAAGACGTCAGGGTGAGCGGTGATCTTGTCCCACATGTCTGTCGTCCCACACTTGTAATTGCCAAGGATATAGAAGTAAGGTAGACAATTTAGTTCCGTCTCCCCTCTCAACCAGCAAGGATTCTTGAAATTGTCCAGGAAGCGTAAGGGAATCTTTTCAAAGAGCTGCAGAAAGATTGCGAAAGAACAATATCAAGTTCAACGTCATCAATTAATGACGGTTTGATGTATTACTTTATCCACATTCATTCAATGAGGCTGGGGCCAAAATATAACGATGTCCATGTAACGTTGATAAGGGATTTTCTACTACACATAGAGGATGAAATCATATGTAAAAAAAAAAATGTTATGCACTGAATAGCATTTTCCAGCCAGAATCATCCCTCTTTCAGTTACTTCTCTTCAAACGTTTGCTCAATATGCGTTTTTTTTTAAACCATGCATTGTTACACTGACTCATCATTTATATGACATTACTTAACCTTTGGGACTGTGATATTGATTCTCCATGAAGCTAGAGTATTCTAAACATAGTTGGCTATGCTTTTTATGCTCAACTCAATTGCCCGACCGGAATTATTATTAAAACAAAAAGAACAGAAACCATATCCAAGTTCATTCCTATTTGCAGTGCATTGTGCCGATCATGAAAAGACCGATTTAATTAAAAACAAGCATTAAACTCTCTGTAGACAAGCCAGACATAAAAAAGGCTCTAGAAAAGATTCCATAGCATCCATGCTTAAACTCTTGTAGAAATACTAAGGCATACAATAGGGGTAGATACCACACGCACTTTTTACTAAAAATTACTTTTTTGGCTCAAAATTTGAAAGAATGTCAAAATTCATGATTTATATTGTTTACCAAATATGTATTATCCGCTCTCAATTGCTTTCAATTGATATAATTTTGCTTTTGAGTTTGAAGTAATGAACCTGGTTAATATATATTTCAATGTCAGATATTGCAGACATAATTATGTATGACGCAATGAAACATAAATTTAATAAATAAATTTACATAAATGTGTGATTTACTAAGAATATGGGTAAAAATCTACCTATATTGCAAAGTCTGTTCTACACACCAAAAATCTGACCATTAAACACTTTTTCTTGATTAACCATATAATATATGCTCTCATGCTGCACACAGGAAAGAAATGATCAGACAATGTAATGGATACATAATTTTATGTTATCCAAAATGAATTGATGTCTTTTTACAGGATGCGCATTTTGAGTGGAAGCATGTACATCTACAGTGTAAGTATATGGCCATTGAAATGGCTCCCACGAAATCGAAATAACGCCTCGTGTGAGATAGGGTTTATTTAACAACACGTAAATGATATTTACCTCAGGAGCAGATGCTACTAGTTCCCTTGTTGCACCCGGCATCTTAGGCCACTTACAGAAGCTTGCTCTACAGTTCCCTTCACTGTCTGTCGAGAACAGATCCGTGTAATTGATCGGAACGTCCCTCTGATAGGACACAGTGTAATGTGGCTCTACTTCCATCGGGACTACATTCAGAGGCCGAAGAGGACCAAATTCGGGTGACTTTCTTCTCAACTGATCTTTGTCGGTTTGATTGAAATTCATTTTATCAGGAAAAGTTTGCGTACTGCCGACATTTGTCAGAAATACTGAATCTTTTGTCAAATGGGAGTAGATTGGGTTTTCAGAATGCGTATCGCATGATCTTTCAGCTGACATGTAGTTGTAACAGATACACAGGAGCACCGCTTCAGTTATCACTACGGGTAGAAGGACGCTCTGAAAAATAAATTGATAGTTTAACATTCATAAGCATTCATACAATATCATACGCGAATTGCATGGGAAATCAACGTTCTGAAACACATAAATATTTAAAGAATCACAAGGATTTATATAATAATACGAACGAAATAACGGTGAAATTGCTAGGTTACACGATACAATGTTTTATAGAGAAATAGTCATTTACAGAATAGGACGTAATATATATAGGCTGTTACCGAAAACAAAGTACTAGAGAACATAGATTTTAGAATAAAAATGTATTTTCTTCTTGTATATGATATTAGTGATAATGATAACAATAATAAAACACAAGAACCGCAATCGTATCAGAACGATGTGCATGCATTAACGCCCGTACGTGTTTACGTGACAAACGAAAGAGCCTTCCTCGGACAATCCAGAGCAATTTGTTAGAAGTCTGTAGCTTCTAGGATAGTGTAGATAGGTAGGCCAAAAGAAAGGCCTAAAAACGGCAAGGCACAAAAGATCAAGAAAAAGTAATTAACGACAAGATTGGCAGCGTTATAGAGCAACTCATGAAAACTGACTTAACTGAGGAAGAAAGAGTTAGTCTGTTGACAAACAATGTAATATACATTTATCTATTTCCTTGCAATCATTTCATTTGTTATGTGAGAAGCAGAGATATAATGCTTTTATTTATAAAGATGTGGCTTATTTCTTTTATCATATGCTTAGTTATGAGCACAGAAATGGTCTTTTAGATCCCTTGTTGAACATACATTGCGAGACAAAAAAATACCACTTGCGATATTATTTTCGATACTACATTCGCAATGAGTAATATATTTAGCATGATTGATAGAACATACGGGCGCCCTGTCCTGAAACAGATACGTAGATAAGCGTTTTAGCAAGAAGGTGGCCCGGTTCACCAACCACTTAACCTTTTTGGTTCGTTGCATTAAAGCATCCGTAGTCTCCAATGACCTGCTGAACCTAAAGAAAGACAATAGGGACTTTTAGATTGAGTGGACGAGAACACGACGAACGCCGACTGATCCTGCGTGTCAACGTACTCAATTGCCCATGTTGACTACAATTAGAAATCTTTTAAATTTCACTCGACGATATACATGCATGCAGGAAGTAACACTATGAACATGACAAACAATTGCTTTGGTAGACAAAAGAACATCCCCTCACTGCTATTATGTAAAAATGTGTAGAACAGGAGAATATGCATGTGACACCTGCTCTACACATTTTTACATAATAGCAGGGAAGGGATGTTCCTTCGTCTACCTGAGGAACTATGCTGCATACTAGTACCGTACTTGATTTAGGAAAATCAAGGTTGACGCATTCTCGATTGCCGACTGACACGACGTGACGCATGCGCAGTGCCTTAAAATGACGTCACACGTTGCAGTCAAAGCTGTCGACGTGCAAATCTAAAAGTCCCAAATGTGGTGGATGAACCGACCTATCGTAATTGACCGTTGGATCCTCCCGTAGAGTATAAGTACGCTTGCTTTACATTAGATTGTATCATCTGACGAAGTGTTGCAGCGGCGCACGAAACGTCGTGATCTTTTAGATTCCTTGTTGACCATTCATTGCGAGACAAACGAATATCACTAGCGATATCATTTTCGATACTTATCCGCAATGAGTAATACATTTAGCATTACATAAATGGTTGTCAAATATATGAAGATAATATTTGAGTGATTATACATGTATATTGTTCAGTAGATTTAAGGGCTTATAGTTTGATCACTGGTTACAGAGATCTTTTGTTTAGATTCAATTTGTAACTAAATATTCTGGTTGAAATGAAAAAAATGAGATGTAGATCTCACTGTTATCAATCATGATTTGTTAGAAAAAATGTTCTTTACAGTACTGAGGATAACTGTGATTGGATTATAGGTGATGTCCGTTCCCAGAGAGACTGACCTGGAAAGAAGGTTGATGTAACCTGTGCGTCTGTGTACACTGTAAACAAAGTTGGGCAGATGTTACTGGGTAAATCGAAGTTGGGCAAATTTTGTCCGATAATTGGGTAACTTTCTCCGAACCATTAACTATATGAAGTTACCTCATGAAAGGTAAAAGAAAAAGGTTGGGCAGATGTTACTGGGTAAATCGATGTTGGGCAAATGTCGTCCAACAATTGGGTTATTTCATACCAACCATGTAGTAACCGATGAAATAATTGGGTAATGTTATTGGGCCAATCAGAGTTGGGCCATTTTTGTCCAACATTTTGGTTATTTTCTCCCAACCATTTACTACATGTATTTACCCGATGAAATGTGAAAAATAAGTTGGGCAGATGTAACTGGGCAAACGTAAGTCGGGCAACATTATTATACGACAATAGAGGTGAATATGCATGTGGCACCTGTTCTACACATTTTTACATAATAGCAGTGAAGTTGAAATCTCCACATATGATAAGACGACCTGCACAAAGATTAATGGATTCCATTAATGCAGACTATCTAACCCCAAAAGACATCCTTTTAAGCACTCTTCAATGGCAAAGTGTTGAAAATAGAATCAACTACCACTACTGCATTTTGGTCTACAAAATACTCAATAATCTAGCCCCTTATTATTTAGAACCTTTTGCATGCAAACGTCCAGTTTACTATGGCTGCGTTCATGCTTAAATTTTGAAGGCAGAATGAGCGATCTGAAACGCTCATCGTAAACGCTCATCGTGATCGCAGTTCCACGATGTAGTGTTCATGCTTACTTCTCCAGGCAATACTCCTTGGCATGGGTGTCGATCCTTACGTAATACCTATTCATCAAGGGGGGATGAATGAATAGATCATCCCCCCTGATGAATAGGTATCAGTTACAGATCGACACCCATGCTCCTTGGATGGCCTTCAGCTGGATTCGCAAACCTGTGTGCGCATGCTACGTAGACCCACTAGAGGTCAGTGCGTTGACCTCATTTAAACGCGTTTACAAATTGTAAACGCATCTTTTTGTGAGTTTACGATCGGCGATCGTGATCGCCGTTTTTCGATGATTCTACAAAAGTGAGCATGAACGCAAGCGTGTTTTAAACTAAACGCGTAACAGATGCCTGATTCTGGCCGTCAAAATCAAGCATGAACGCCCTCTATGTTACTCGTCATTCTACCTTAAATCCCTTATTTATCCCGAAACCCAAGACTGAATTTAAAAAACGATCTTTTTCTTTCATCGCTCCAAGCATCTACAACAATCTACCGACTCATATTCGCACGGCAACTTCACTCCAAATGTTCAAAACCCAAATTAAATCACTCCCTCCACTTTAATGCATGCACTGGTACCTAATGTTATATCATGACTTATTACAGTTAGTTTTGTTTGTTTGTAGTTGTGTAGTCTGTAGTCGTTTTATTTCTTACCTTTTACCCTTTTGATTTTATGTCTGTTCTTTATGGCATGTGTATTTGTATATGTATTTTGTATTGTATCAATAATATCTTAAATGTTTAATATTTCAGGCCTAATGTTCACTTTGATCTAGTTTTTAAGTTGTTTTAGTTCTCTTATGGTATGTTGTTTATATAATGTTTTTGTTTTCTACAATGTATTCTATTTTTTGTAAATCTTTGTATGTACAGGGCTCTTTTGTAAAGCAGGCCTCTGGCACTGAAAAGACTACCCTGTTTTTAAATAAAACTGAATAAATAAATAAATAAATGTTTACAACAAATGGAACCGGGGAAGGAGGTTTTAATGTACGATTATCTAACCCTTGTGGTCATGTGGTTGTTTCATCCATAGCCCGGTTTATTTTTTTCAGTTTGCCTATGTATTTGACATAAGTGCAGCAGATGAAATGCAATGTCCATTTTGGTTTCAGTCAGGCTGATTAGAATGGCCATCCCGTACATTGTGCAGCCTCAGACGTCAACAATAAATTCGTCTTTGCTCACAGGAATTCACTATGAAAATGACTGACAAAGAAAGCGGACAAAATATACAGTTCCTCAGGTAGACAAAGGAACATCCCTTCCACGTGGATGATCTTTCCAACCCAGAGGCACGGACTTTGAGTGACATTCTTGAGGCAGCAGGCTTAAGACAGCTTGTCCACGAGGCTACGCATACACACGGTCACACCCTTGACCTCGTGATTGTCAAAGACAATGATGAAGCTGTTAGGGATATTACAGTCCTTAACTCGGCACCATCTGACCATGCAGCGGTTATCTTTAATGTTATGTTCCCCAAACCCTGTGCTGAAAAGAAGAAGGTCACCACTCGCTCTCTGCATAGGATTGATGTCTTTCAGGAGTAGCATCGTAGAAAAATTTGCAGAAGCCACAGACCTGGATAAACTTGATGTCAACGCAAAAGTGGACCTTTATAATGACAGTCTTTCTACCACTCTCGACCATCATGCCCCTGCTCGTGATAATTTTGATTTGATTTGATTTGATTTATTTATTTCTGTTTGATTTTCTTTTTCTTTTGCATTTTTTACAAATATATAACAAACAAATATTGCAAATTTACACATGACAAAAGAATATATGTAGAATAAATTAAGGCTGGGTATAACTAATCGAGAACATCAAACAGGAGGGTTGACAAAATAAGCAAAGCTTGATAGTATGACTACCCTCAAAGGATACATAATGATACAAATATGGAGGAACAAAATATTGGTAAAAGGGGGAAAAGACAGAAAAAAGAAGAGAAAAGAAAGATGGGATGCACATCAATATTCACAGACTTATGTGGTAGTTGGATTTCAAATTGATATATAAAGATTTTAAATAAGAAAAGAAATGCAAATTTGAATACTGAGTGGCCAACTTGGGATACAATAGAATGAGAAGACTCGCGAGGTTCGGACAGTAAGAATGTGAAAGTAAGATCAGCCAGCTGGTTTTAAACCTGGGCCTGCGAGTCGGGAGCCTTGAAATGTTTGTATAGAAGACAGTGTTTATTCAGTATCCCAAGTAGGCCACTCTTTATTCATACGTGTATTCATACCAGGTCATGGAAGGTTATAATCAACGTTTCAATGAATGGAAGCAAAAAAAAGTAAACAGTACAGAAAATTATCGAGTTTTGTAACGATGGGTAAACGAGGAGAACTTATTTTGTTGATGGATTTAAAGATAATGAGCAATAAGAAACTCTTTCACCGCTCTTTTAAAGGATAGCATTGTATTCATCGTTTTTATTTCAGGGGGTAGTGCATTCCAGGTATCAGGGCCAGAATGTCTAATTGAGTTTTGAGCTAAGGCTGTTTTGGCGTTAATAGGTGATAGTCATTGGAATGCCTGGTTGGGTAGGAATGAAAATTAAAATTATGTTGGAATAAAATGACTAGTGATGGGGGAAGATTGCCGGATTTGAGCCGAAACATGAACACAGATTTTTGCATGTAGTGTATATCACTTATTTTTAGAGTTTTTAATGTGGCAAATAAAGGGTCAGTGTGGTCGCGATAACCTGCATCGGTACAAACTCGAATTGCTTTTTTCTGTAACAGTAATATACGATTAGTATTGCACTTATGAGTAGCCCATATGATATTGCAGTAAGAAATATATGGTAAAACCAGTGTATTATATAGCATACTAAGCACATGTGTTGGCAAAAAGTATTTTAGCTTAAATAGTATACCAATATTGCGAGAAATAGGGGTAGAGATATAGTTCACATGATCATTCCAGTTACATTTTTCATTTATATATACACCTAAGAATTTCGTTGATGACTTTTTTTCTATTGGAACATTATCGACAAGCAGCTCAAAGTTATAAATAATTGTGATTTCTTGAGTTTCTAAAGTGAATAAAATTGGTCTTCTTTAGGTTCAATGATAATATGTTGCTTTTGAACCATTTCGATAACTTAGGTAATTCAGTGTTCATGGTTGCGATCATCGATTTTAAATCGGAATGTGAATAAAATACATTTGTATCATCGGCAAATAATATATACTGTAGAATTGGTGAAACATTAGAAATATCGTTGACATATATCAAAAATAACAGTGGCCCAAGTATGGAGCCTTGCGGGACTCCACATTTAATAGATGAGACGTTAGAAGAAACTGAATTGAATAAAGTATATTGTTTTCTTGATGACAAGTAATTTTCGAACCAATCAAGTGCTTTACCTCGTACACCGTAATGCTTTAATTTATACAATAATATAGTGTGATCAAGAGTATCAAATGCCTTGCTGAGATCCATGAATATGCCTATGACATGTTTATGATCAGCCAAGGCATTTGATACTCTATCGAATAGTTGGAGTAGTGCTAAATCAGTTGAATGGAACTTCCTGAAACCAAACTGATCTGGGATCAGCGAGTCGTTTTGAGTTAAAAATTTATATAATCTGTTGTAAACAATTTTTTCGAGGATTTTAGAGAAACTTGGTAATATGGATATTGGTCGATAGTTCGACATAGAAGAGGGGTCATCTTTTTTATAGATTGGTATGACTTTAGCCGTCTTAAAAGAGGCTGGAACAACACCAGAAGACATCGAAAGATTGAAAATGTGAGCTAGAGGTGATAAGATATACTGCCTATAATTTTTTTAAGCAAATGGGTGCTAACTTCATCATAGCTATGAGAATGGCTGGATTTTAATGAGCGAACAATACTTAATATTTCAATAAAATCTGTCGGATATAAAAAAAAGCGAAGAGTAAGTTGATTCTGGGAGAAATTCCTTAAAGTCATGGTTATGTCTATCGATTTTGGAAGCCTGGTCAGGGCCTATGTTAACAAAATATTCATTAAACAAATTTGCTATTTCATCTGGCTCATCTACTTTGTGACCATTTATATTAAAAGTTTGTTGAGTAGGTGTACGACTTTTCTTATTAAGCAGTTCTTTAATGACATTCCATGTAGATGATATGTTACCTTCAGCATTTTTTAGTTTGTTTGAAAAATATAATTTTTTGGATAGCCTTATGGTACTAATAAGCTTATTCCTATATTTCCTATAACTTCTTATATGTGAAGGGGTAGGGTGGTTTAAACTAAGTTTATACAGTTTGTTTCTTTTCCTTATTGATGTGAGAATTCCCTTCGTAACCCATGGGTTAATAATTTGTTTATATTTACCTCTATTATTAAGCTTTGGGAGACATGTATTAAAGTACGATTCAAATTTTGTCCAAAATAAGCAATATGCATCATCTGTATTATTGCACGATAAAACATCTTCCCAATTTTCGGATTCTAAGTTTTCGATTAGTCGAGATATATTCCGCTCAGTAAATCTTCGAACTTTAACTTTTTTGTTCGTTTTTGGAGGTTTGAGTATTTTTTCAAGTATTAGAAACAGTGGTAGATGATCTGAGATCTCAGAGTATATTAGACCTGACCTAAGTAATCCGATATCTATATTAATAAATATATTGTCTATTAAGGATGATGAGCGGGTATCTATCCGTGTAGGTTTATCAATTGTTGAGAAAAGTGCATTAGAGTACATGAGTGTACGTAATCTGTTGGTGTTATTATTATCCTTCAAAAGGTCAATATTGTAGTCGCCCATTAAACATATAACTTTATTTTCATCATTAAGGTTATGTAATAAAGTATCAATGTCAGAGAGGAATAGGTCTATATTATTATTGTTTGGAGGTCGGTAAATTACACATATAATAATATTTTCTTCTTTTCCCATATCGATTTCGACACAAAGTAATTCTGCACTATTATTCAGAAGGTGAACATCTAGCCTAGCTTTATATGATAAGGTTTGTAAAATATAAAGGGCGACTCCACCTCCTCTTTTAGTTTGTCTGTCATGGTGGACAAATGAATAATTATGAATTTCAAATAAGTTCGGGGAGTTATCAGTCAACCAGGTTTCAGTAATTCCAATTACAGAGAATGGAAATGTAATATCAGACAACAATGAACAAATTTTATCGTAATTTTTAACCAAGCTTCTGGCATTAGAGTAAAATAGACCAAAATTTGTACAATAATTATCCGTAAGTGTAGAATTAAATTCTTCTGGTAAGTAATATTGACAATCGACAGATTGCTGTTCGTTAATAGTTACGTCGTTAACGTTAATCATTTAAGAGTACAAGTAATAAATGAATCCATGACCTGGTATGAAGTAATAAATATATAAGCATGCACCCTACGATGTCTAGAAATCCAAAAAAATACATAAGGAAGCACATATCTGATATACAGATGCATTCAAATTTAAACATACGAAATATCAGGCCGAGTTTGTTTTGTCTATAGTAGAGTGAACTACAGTCTCTCCGTAACGTTATAATATACACACAAAATATTCTCTCTTAAACTGGGAAAACAGGTAGTGGGAGGATACGGAGAAGTAACGATAAAGAGAAGAAGATGAAAGGTAGGAGGATGGAAGGAGGTTCGTAAGAGATATAACACTGTAGATGCAGTATATACACGGTATTAAAGTAATACATTGTATAACATGTATTATCAGTCTTATATAACATTGTCAATAAAATCATAGAAAACAGGAATAACGTTACCAGTATGCTTGGGAGAAATAAAGTGTCTATTCCAAGGTTGTGAAGTCATACGGAGCACCACCTGTGCTTCGCCACTTGCCGGCGAAGAAACGAAGTTTGACATTGTTCTTATACAAGTCTTGTGCGGCCTTTGACCATTTCCTCTTCTCTGTTAAATCTTCGCGTGTGAGATCATCCGTCATGTAATATGATTCCTTGGCGAGTTTCAGGCGCTGGTTTCTCATGACGTCAATCTTGTCGCGATAGGACAAGGTCTTGAACATAATATGCCGTGACCGGTCCTGGACGCTTTTCCCATCTCTATGGGCCCTTTCTACTTTGACCGCCATCCCAAACTTTTCCTTCAAGGAGGTGCAATTAAGACCACATGCACCATGGTACGACAACGCTCTTCGGACATCCAAACGGAATGTTCGTCGGCTGTAGAGGAGGTGGAGAAAGTCCAATCCCAGATCAACGCAGGATAATGAGAACATGAAAAAGGTAGTAACAGAATATAACTACCTTTTAAAGAGGACGAAACAAGAACATCACCGAGAGCTGATAAGGACCTCCGACTCCAAACAGCTCTTTCATGTTGTGAAGAGTCTTACTACTGAAAGGCCTGCTCAAACCCTACCAGCATACCTCCTGAAACTGATATAGCACGTGAGTTTCTGAGTTATTTCACCAGCAAAATAGGCAACCTTCGAGCTACATTGGAAATGACATCCCGGAATACTCATGTGGAGAATGATATCCAGATGGACTGTCGGCTCGAGAACTTTAAACCTGTCAGTCAAGAGGACGTCTTGAAGATCATCAAATCTTCTAAAGTAAAATCATGTATGTCTGATCCGATACCAGCACAAGTCTTTAGACAATGCATGGAGGAACTTCTACCAGCCATTACAGACATTACAAATCAGTCTCTGCAGTCAGGAGTCTTTCCTGAAGCTCTCAAGTCTTCTTTGATTATACCAACTCTTAAGAAACCTAGCCTTGATCCTGATTGTCTTCGAAACTATCGGCCTATCTCAAATCTTCCCTACCTCGGCAAGATCATCGAACGAGTTGTATGTCAGCATCATTTAGTGTTGAAACAGCTCTGACAAGAGTGCAAGATGACCTATTGAAAATCATTGATGACGGCAATGAAGCAATGCTGGTTCTCCTTGATCTAAATTCAGCTTTTGACACTGTTGATCACAGCATCTTGCTGAAGAGGCTCTCAGCCTCCTTTGGCATCACCGGTGCTGTAAAAACATGGCTTGCCTCTTACCTGGAGGGAAGGGAACAACGAGTACTCATTGACGGTAAGACGTCCAGCTCTGAAGTGATTAGATGGGGAGTACCACAGGGGTCAGTGATAGCTAGGCCCACTGTTATTCATCTGTTATACAACTCTTCTTCAGAGTATTGCAGAGCAGCACAACGTTGAGTGCATGATGTATGCTGACGACCTGCAGTTGTACACAGCTACGAATCCTGCTACGAGACACGAGTCAAAAGAAAGACTAGAGTCATGTATCACGGAGATTCGCAATTGGATGAGTATAACATGCTTGTTATCAATGATGGCCAAACTGAAATGCTTCATCTAACATCATCCAGGAAGCGTGGCTCAAATCAGGAACTGTCTCCACTCACGGTTGGTGACACCAGCATTTCTAGCAGCACAACTGTTCGAGACCTTGGAGTTGTGCTCGATAATCACTTAACTCTACGTCAAAATGTGAACTCCATCTGTCGGAATGCATCCCTATCTCTCTACAAAATCGGAAAGAAAAAAAATCTCCTCGACAATCACACAACCGAGATCCTTGTCCACTCCTTCGTCACCTCTCTTCTCGATTCTTGTAATTGTCTCCTCATAAATCTCCCCAATAAAGACATCGCCAAGCTTCAGCGAATTCAAAATTCAGCTGCCAGACTAGTTTCCAAATTACCAAGGCAAGAGCACATCACTCCCACTCTTCAGGAACTCCATTGGCTGCCCGTATCCCAGAGAATCCAGTACAAAGTCATCACTCTAACTTTCAAAGCACTTCACCAACTCTGTCCCAGCTACATATCTGAACTTGTTACACCTTACATACCCACTCGATCCCTCCGCTCTGCATCTCAACACCTAATTGAACCCACGAAAGACAGAACCAAGTCATATGGATCCAGAAGATTCTCATCTGCAGCTTCGCATCTCTGGAACTCTCTCCCCACTACTTTCCGAACCATCACAGACTTAGCTTTCTTTCAATCTCAACTAAAAACCTACCTGTTTAAAAACGCTTTCTAATGTCATTTAAACTGTATTATTGTATTCATCAAAATTTAATTACATTACTGTACTCTTATATAATTTGCCTTCATTTCTGTGTTATGGATGTTTATAATGTTTGATTATTATTAATCTTTTCCTAATTTTGATATATATCTTTAGTTCATGAATTAGTTGTTATGTGTAATTTTGTTGTATTAATATTGTAAAAGCGCATTGTTATTTTCTTCGAAGATGAAATGCGCTATATAAGTCTAGGTTATTATTATTATTAAGGACTAATCTTGCATATCTGTTCTGCGTCCTCTGTAATTTGAGTAAATCTTTCTTTTTGCGCTTGCCCCAAACAACTGCACAGTAATCTATATGTGGAAGAATGAGGGAGTAATAAAGATGTTTCAGTAGGCTTTGGTTCAAATAACTCTTAATCCTTCTAGTGCATGCAATAGCCCGATTAATCTTATTAGTCACATTCAATATGTGTGGTGTCCAACTTAGACTTTGGTCAAGGGTTACGCCTAAATATATGATCTCGGTAACATTCTCAAGATAGTCTCGTCCATGACAGATTTTCAAAATTTTGTTCTTAGTTTTATGTTTCGTTCCAAAGACCATCAATTTAGTTTTCTTTGCATTTATTTCCATATTATTTATTTCAAACCATTTACGCAGTAAATCATAATATTTTTGTAGTTTCTTCTGACTGCTTTTTAAATTGTTACCTTTACAAAACAGTGCCGTGTCATCAGCGTACAGAGCAATTTTGGTTTGTCTACTAAATTTCAAGTTACACATATCATTAAGAAATAAGCAAAAAATGAGTAAACCTGTAGGAAATTGCTTTGGACTCCTTGAAATGAGACGCATTGTTGCCTATTCGTTAGGTATGAAGAGAACCAGTCTAATTCAACAGAATTAATACCATAATATGGCATTTTTAATAACAATATTTCGTGAGATATAACATCAAACGCCTTTTTGAGATCAAGAAATATCGCCCCTGTTATCAAACCACAGTCAATATTGTTTAACAAGTAATCGGTTATTTCAATAACACCCCATTCACAGTGGCCTCAAACACCGCGACAGCAGCGGGACTGTCCCGCTGCTGTCGCGGTGTTGTCTTCAGTGTGAAGGCTCGGACCCGTTATAAACTATCGCGGGATAACACCGCCTCGCGATAACGCCGCGACAAACTATCGCTAGGCTCGCCTAGCTACAGCAGCGGGACAGTCCCGCTGCTGTCGCGGTGTTTACTCAGTGTGAAGGCTCTCCGCTATAACACCGCGACAAACACGTGTGATTTGTTTACTTACCTATCACTGACCTCTTTTCTCCAGCAATGGGGAACATAAAGTGAAATAGAAATAAAGTAACCAGTGGATTCAAATTGATTTTATTATTATGTAGATTTATAATTATCCAAATAAAAATATTTCACACTTCAAAAAATTAAAATATTCTGACTGGAAGCAATAAAAATGCTAGTTTTTTAAAAAGTAATATGATCGAGGATACAAAAAGCAACTTGACATGTTTACCCTAAAACCCCGCGCTGAAGTATTTCCGGTCATATCGGGGTCACTCGCGGGTCATGAGCCATGCATACACGTGTTTGTTACGGAGGTAATAAAAATCACCCGCTGCAGCGTGAATGGGTACATGATATTTATCCCGCTGCTGCAGCGGGATAACTTTTCTACTGTGAATGCATTTGTAGCGGTGTTATGGCGGTGTCGCCGCTCCGCTACAACGCCGCTACAAATTTCAAAACCACTGTGAATGGGGTATTTGAAAGGGTATTTTTAGTCAGCATATTGGAGTTAAAGTCACCGAGGACTATAACATTATTTGTAAAAGAAAATACTTGGTCTAGGTTTGATTCTAGGCTTTCGAAAAAGGATATACATGTAGGTTTGCGATATACGACACCTACAAAAAATGGTAATCGATTTCTAACCCTTAATTCAAACCAGGCGCGGATCCAGGGGGGGGGGGCCGAGCGTGCCTTGGCCCCCCCCCCCCCCCCGCAAAAAAAAAAAAAAAAAGAGAAGAAAGGAAAAAAAGGGAAAGGGAAAAGGAGAAAAAGGGAAAGAAAGAAGAGGAAGAAGAAAAGAAAAGGGGGAGAAGGAGATCGGGGGCCGAAAGGGCCTTGCCTCCCAGGCTGTTAACACTCCCCCCCAATCAAAACAAATAAGAGAGAAGGAAGGAAAGGGAAAGAAAAAAAAGGAAAAGAGGAGATACTGGCGTACTGATAGGTGGGGGGGGGGGGGCTTTGGAGAAGTCAAATTCAAACGTGGTTTATTTCTAATTCCACAACGGTGGATTACAAATAATGCTGAAATGACATAATTTCCGAAATTTTTCCTCACTTTTTAGTAAATTATACGTTTGTATGTGTTTCAGGGCTCAAATTAATTTTTCGTCCACGGGGGCTCTTCCCCCGAAAAAAAGAGCCCCCGTGAGCCTTCTCACGGGGGCTCTTTTTTATACAAATATCCATTTAATTGGTACCTATGATACTCTTCAATTATTTGCTATTTCATCATTATCATTTCAATCAGCATTTTCCCTCTTACAAATTTACAAGCTACATAGCTGTTACTGGCCTGTGTATATAATATACGCATACAACACTGATCTTTGTGATGTCTTTAACGTGACATATCTTCTTCTCCCCTTGCAAAGGAAAAAGAAAACATGGTCATTAAAAGGGATTAAGCGACAAATAATGATTGTGATTCAAACTGATGCGAATATTCGTTTGAATAAGCACTGCTATTCACCCGAAACTTCTTTTTAAAAACAACTTTTACAAATCTCAGCCATGCTTACTGAGTTGAGACGTTCCATTCAATTTAAAATACCCATTACATAATACACTTCTCCTAATCTCAAAGTGATCTTACAGCACAGTGGCAGAATTGCATGGCTGAGATTTGTAAAAGTCGTTTTTACAAAGAAGATTCTGGTGAAAAGCATTGCTTATTCAAAAAAATCCTTGCATCAATTTGAATCACAATGATTATTTGTCGCATGGTCCTTTTATTAAATAACCTTGTTTTCTGTTTTGTTTGCAGAGGGAGAAGAAGCTATGTCACGTTAAGAAATCATAAAGATCAGTTGTATTATGCGTATATACATATGATACCAGAACAAATGTTGATTATCAGAATGTCATTTTGGAATACCTCTATACAAATACCACATTGTCTTTAGTCCGTATCAGTATTAGTATGATCCAATATAAGGCTATTATTCTTTATTTAATTCAGTATAATGCTTTTCCTCAAAAATAATTTTGCTATTTTTTTAGGGTCGAGACGCTAAGAAATGGTTTCAAATGTACATTACACGAACCCTGAACCATTGCAAAATGATGGTGATTCTCTCTCTCTCCCTCTCTTTCTTTATTTTAATTATGCATTATCAACTACATATAAAGCAGCAACCAACAACTTAGGGTTATCTGAGAAAGGTGAAAGTAAGAGTTAAAAAGAAAGTCATGCTAAAACGGCGCTTCACTTCCCACCGCCCCCTGAAAAAAATAAAATAGATTAGTAGTCCTCCTCTCCAGAATCCACCTCCCCCCCCCCGCTTTAATATCACATTTTCACTTGGCAGCCCAAGGGGGCCGGGGGTGGGAGGAGGGGGTTAAACCCCCTACCCCCACCCCCTGCCGTAGATCTGCCCATGTTACCATATCATTCCACGACATTTTGGTCTTCCTCTTCTCCTCAAAAGGGACTTTTAGATTTGCGTGGACGTGGACGTGTTACGTCCTTTTAAGGCACTGGCAATCACATGTGACGTCCTTTTAAGCAATGGCAGTGCCTTAAAAGGAGGTCACACGTTGCAGTCCACGTTCTCATCGTGCAAATCTAAAAGTCCCTAATATTGATTTACTGGTCGAGGTTCATTATTTGCTGACAACGAAAAACTTCTCCAGGCCATGACCATGTTTCTGCCCTTGCCCGATCGCCTCCAGCTCCAGCAGACATGGCGCAGCAGCGTGCACACGCACCGCTACTAACGGCGCAGTAGGCCTATAACCACTGCTGACGGCGGCACTGCACTTTTCTTCGTTTTCTTCCTCTAATGATTAAATGAAACGTAAAAGCTTCCGCGCTTCGCGCGGGGGGGGGGGGGGGGGGGGGAACCTGAATTCAGACGAGGATTAAGAGTCGAGAACTGTACAACGAATCGTTTTCTTCCTCTAATGATTAAATGAAACGTAAAAGCTTCCGCGCTTCGCGCAGGAGGGGGGGGGGGGGGGCTGAATTTAGACAAGGATTAAGAGTCGAGAACTGTACAACGAATCGTTTTCTTTCTCTAATGATTTAATGAAACATAAAAGCTTCCGCGCTTCGCGCGGGAGGCGGGGGAGAGGAGGGGGGGGGGGACTTAATTTAGACAAGGATTAAGAGTCGAGAACAGTACAACGAATCGTCTTCTTTATCTAATAATTTAATGAATCGTAAAAGCTTCCGCGCATCGCGCGGGAGGTGGGGAACCTGTATTCAAACGAGGATTAAGAGTCGAGAACTCTACAACGACTCGTCTTCTTCCTCTAATAATTTAATAAATCGTAGAATTTTCGGCGCTTCGCGCGGGGGGGGGGGGGAAACTAAATTCAGACGAGAATTATTTCCGAGAACGGTACAACGAATCGTCTTCTTTCTCTAATAATATAATGAAACGTTAAAGCTTGGGAGGGGGAAACTCCCCCCCCCCGCATTACGTCACTGTTGGTCACCATTACGTACCAATATTTGGCTCGCACAATTTCAAATTTGGGCCCCCCCCCCCTAAGAAATCCTGGATCCGCGCCTGATTCAAACCACATTATTTCCAAATCTTCTTTTTCAAGATCACGTCTTGTAACATATCTTATATTATTTCTTATGTAACACCCAACTCCTCCACCTCGACTACCTCTATCTCTTCTTTCGAAGATGTAACCTGGAATGTTCAACACGTTCGAAGTAAAGGAATCGTCAATCCAGGTCTCAGACATTGTGAATAAATCAACTGAATTGTTATTTATAAAAATGTCAATTTCTTCTTTTTTATTTCGTAAACTTCTAACATTAAGATGGGATATTGACAATCCTTTATCATAAATACTATAATTTTGATCTACATTCTTAATAAGATTCGTGTCACGTTCTAAGTTTGACTCATTACCGGCGCAGGGTTCATGATCTACGTCTCACTCTTCATTAAAAAAAGGGCAATTCTTGAAGGATACAAGTTGGACAACTCCAATTTTCAAAATGTTCTTTTCTATCATTGTATTGAGATAGAGATACACGAGCACACGTAATATGGGCCCAACTTTTACAGTTTGTACAGAGAAGAGCTCTCTGATCGCATTTTACTGGTTTCTTGCAACATACACACGCATACTTAATTGACATGTAAATAATTCACATGGAATAGTAAACGAAACAAAAATGAAATAACGAAAATAAACGTTGTTAGCCAAAAATCACAGACAACGAAATGAACATGCATTAAATCAAAAATTCATAGAATTCATTCTCAAACGCGATTCTCATTCCTTTCTAATATACTCTGCAACTATGCGAAATACATCCATCGTTACTGATCAAAGTCATATCAACATAAACAAAACAAAGTAATAGGAAACTCACTCTCAAATCTAGCCATTTTCCAGCCATTTTTGTATTTGTATTTCCACAATTTCAGTCACTGCGATGAAAGTTTTTCCGGATCAATCTTCAAACAGCGGGACATGCATCGGCTGGAAAAGTAGACGGACAACTAAGCTGCACTTCCGGGTGTGATATTAATATCAAAGGACAGCACGTGGAAATTCATGAAAAAAATGCGGGTTGCATTATGTGTCCGCAAATAAACTCCTCTCAACCGTTTCAACTCTTGTCTATATGTTCACTTATCCCAAATTTGAAATCATGAGAGCCAAATATTGGTACGTAATGATGACCAGCATTGGCGTAATGAGCAAAAAAAGGATGGGGGGCAGACAAAAAAAAAACCCGCACCCCCCCCTCCCCCCACTTACATGCAGGCCCCGCTGAATGTTTTTTTAAAGAGGGTGGGGGAGGCTAAAGTATTTACGATCAGGTAGAGCGTAGCGTAAACTGGCGTGGGGTCCAGGGGCAAAGCCCCGGCGGGGTCAAGGGGCGGAGCCACCGAAATCTCAGGGGGTATGGGCATATTACGGTCAGATGAGCATATTTTGATACCTTATTCATGACGCTGGCAGGTCACTTATTGGCGTGGCGTCCAGAGGGCTGAGCGTAGTCTGCAAGCACAGACCCTTATTTGACACTTTTTCAAAAATAATAATTGTGCCTTGAGAGAAGCCTAGCTTAGCTACCTACTGGTTGCCTGTGTCAGGAGCAGCTATAGTACATGGCCTATGGTAGTCTTATAGTACAGACTCTCTTTTACGACTGACCAGGGTTTGTGCTTGCAGACTAGGCTGACCCCCCAGAAGCTCAGGGGTTTAAGGCATTAAATTACCGTCAAATGAGGCCCTCTGGTGGGGTCGAGGGGGCTGAGCCCCCGGAAGCTCAGGGGTTTTAGGCATGGAATTACCGTCAGATGAGCATCGAGGGGCCCGCCTTAGGGCCCTAGGTGGGGTCCACGGAAGCTCAGGGGTTTAAGGCATTTAATTACGGTCAGGTGAACATATTTGTTTCCTTATTTGTGACACTTATTTGGCCGGACACTAATCGGGGTGGGGTCCAGGGGCCGGACCCCAGAAGCTCAGGAGTTTTAGGCATTAAATTACCGTCAGCTGAGCATCCAGAGGCCTGCCTCAGGGCCATTAGTTGGGTTCAGGGGGCAGAGCCCCCGGAAGTGTTTTAAGCGTTTAATTTCGGTCAGATGAGCATAATTATATTGATACGTTATTGTGACACTGGCTGGACACTAATTGGCGTGGGGTCCAGGAGACGGAGCCCCTAAAAGCTCAGGGGTTTTAGGCATTTTATAACGATCGGATAAGCATTTAGGTGCCTGCATTAGGGCTTCTGTTGTTAGCGGAATTAATCGCAACTGATCTCCTCTTTTACCTTTTTGTTTTCTTCTTCTTTTTGGATCCCTCTTAAATAGCTCTCCTCTTTTCCTTCCCCTTCCTTCTCTCTTTTTTGGCGGGGGCGGGGGAAGAGGCAAGGGTCTTTCGCCCCCCCCCCCCCGATTCACAACTTGTTGCCAGGAAAATTGCAACTGATATCCTCCTTCTTTTCTTTTCTTCTCCCTCTTATTTTCCTTCCCTCGATCCTTTTCTGTTTTCTTTCCCTTTCCTTCCTTTTCTCTTATTTTTTTGTTGATGGGGGAGGCGAGGCCCTTTCGCCCCCCGATCTCCTTCTCTCTCCCTTTTCTTTTCTCTTCCTCTTCTTTCTTTCCCTTTCTCTCCTTTTTCCCTTTCCCTTCTTTCCTTCCTTCTCTCTCTCTCTCTCTCTCTCTCTCTCTCTCTCTTTTTCTGCTGGGGGGGGGGGGGGGCAAGGCCCGCTCACCCCCCCTCCCCCTGGATCCGCGCCTGAACTCATCGTCTGCATCTTTTTGGAGCGAGCAGGGGAGAGGAGGATGGCGGTCACCGGCCCCCTGGCCGGTATAGCCTTGTTTCAACTATGTAAATGAAGATGAAGAGAATAAAGGAAGCTAGCTAGAACCATTGCAAACGAGAGAAGAAATAAATTGGACACCCACGGATCAAACCTGGGTCGCTTGAATGGGAGGCAAGTGCTTGGACCAATATACAAAGAATTTCCTGTGGACTTAACACGCAAAGCTGAAAAACGTCCTGGGCATAGTCGCTATTTAAACTTTCAATCGAGAATTACGACGTCATTCCGATATCTGATCAAAACCTGAAGGAAGATTAGCACTAGCCCATAGTCTCAGCCATGGGTGTCGATCCCGGGGGGGGGGGGGGGGATGGGGGGATATATCCCCCCCAATATTTTCAGGTGGGGGGGATGGCCTGTACAATCATCCCCCCCCAATAATTCACCATAAAAAAAAAATAATAAAGAGAAAAATTAATGATAAGAGCCCGATGAGAGTAGTTATTGGTTATTACTCGCAAGATGACCATCAATATACACATTTTGCTATCTCATTTGCATAATATATACATATATACGAAATAAATGAGACAAGCGTATTTGGGGGGAAACTGGATGTAAACAAGGACACGATACAACGAATCGTCTTCTTTCTCTAATAATCTAATGAAACGTCAGAGCTTCCGCGCTACGCGCGGAGGAAGGGGTACTTGATTTAAACATTAAGGATTAAGAATCTAGAATGGTACATCGCATCGTCTTCTTTCTTTAATAATCTAATGAAACGTCAGAGCTTCCGCGCTACGCGCGGAGGAAGGGGAACTTGATACAAACAAGGATTTAGAGTCGAGAACGTTCCAACGAATCGTCTTCTTTCTCTAATAATCTAATGAAACGTCAAAGCTTCCGCGCTTTGCGCGGGAGGGGGGGAATGAATTCAGACAAGAGAATGGTACATCGAATCGTCTTCTTTCTTTAATAATCTAATGAAACGTCAGAGCTTCCGCGCTACGCGCGGAGGAAGGGGAACTTAGTTCAAACATTACGGATTAAGAGTCGAGAATGGTACATCGAATCGTCTTCTTTCTTTAAAAATCTAATGAAACATCAGAGCTTCCGCGCTACGCGCGGAGGAGGGGGCACTTAATTCAAACGAGGATTAAGAGTCGAGAACGTTCCAACGAATCGTCTTCTTTCTCTAATAATTTAATGAAACGTCAAAGCTTCCGCGCTTCTCGGGGGAGGGGGTAACTCCTCCTTCCCTGCACCCAATCCCCTAGGGAGCGTGCTACGCGCTTTGGGGTGGGGTGCAACCTGCCACACGCTTCTACCTCTTGGTTGCTTTGATCCATTGTCGAAAATATTTTAGCACCTATCATCCCCCCCAACCACGGATACAAATCGACACCCTTGGTCTCAGCTATAACATACCAAAAGATTCGGGAGAAAATAGAGCAAAAACAACTGAGATACTGTTGAAAGAACAATGTCATGTAGATTCATGACGTGAACGAAATTCACATTCCATTAACATAATACGCAAATTAAGAACATTAATACTGAGAAACAGATACTGAGTTTTCGTTTAAGATGGCTTGGTAGATTATTGGATGACAATAAAGTTCCATGGAAAGATATGTGTAATTATTGGTTTGATTTGCTCGGTGGTGTAAGTCTTCTGTTAAACTGTAACTATGGCCATAAAACTCCCTGATTTCTATCTAGAAATATTACAAGCCTGGAATTATGTGAAAGGTTTTTCTTGTAGTGAAAATTATTCTGTACAAGATACATTTTTTCATAGGCAAATAGTATGGCATAACAAGGATATTGTTTTTAATACGAAGTCTTTGTTCTACGCAGATTGGTTTGGTTGTGGAATAATTTATCTAAAGGACCTCTTTGAAGAAAGACATTTTTTGTCTATTAAAGACCTGTCAGTACGCCGTGAGACAAAAAAGCAAGCAAAATCTTTTATTCGATTATACTAAATGGAAGAAAGCTATTCCAAAGATAGGGTTCAGTGATCTTACCAAGGAAGAAACTGAACCAGTATATTATAATCACCCTCTTGGAATTCCTTATTTTAAATTTGGAAGAGTGTCCTTACCTATCAGTGACGTAAGCAGCAAACGTTTCTACAATCTGATATCTTTTAAACATACATTCAACAACAACAGGTGCTGTCTTTTTTGGGAAAATATACTACAAAGAAATATTGACTGGTCTTCCGTGATCAAAAGGAATTTAATATATACAAGGGAACATCGCTTAAGGAAGTTTAATTTTAAATTGCTGTACAATATACTACCTGTTAGAAACAATCTTTACAAATGGGGATTAGCAAAAGACAGATACTGTCCCAAGTGCCATGTCATAGAGGACATAGTGCATGTGTTTATCGAATGTGAACAGAATAAGAATTTCTTTAATCATATCAAGGTCAGCTTTTTTGGGTCACCCATCACCACATTTTTTTTTTTTTTGTGTTAATAAAAACAGTTGAAGGGGGGTTCAACCCCCCCCCCCCCCCCCCCCCTGCGTACGTGTATGTATATATCTATCATTTCAACCCCTCCGTCTGAATAATTTGTGACATTTGATTTCTACTTATTTTATCAGGTTTCTACCCCTCATATAAATTGTGAGCACTTATATCTTTCAAAATATTTTCACCAGGATTAGGGAGGGACAAAATAAGGTAGTTTAATTTGGATACCAACAATGATTTGAAGACAGTGATTCTTCCAAAAAAAGTTAAGTATCGCCTTAACCACGATGACATTTGACTTTTGATTTCTTTGAATTTTTCACCGGTGTTTTGGCTCAGTCAGTAGAGCGTCCGCCTCACAACCGGGAGGTCATGGGTTCGAATACCGGCCGCGTCATACCAAAAGACGTTAAAAGGCGGTAGTTGCTGCTACCTTGTTTGGCGTTCAACAATAAGGGATAGAGCAACGTCGATCTGGCGCTGTTCAGTGGCTGCCGGGCTCACGATCAATAAGGGAATTATTATTGACTTGACTTATTGACTTAGGCCGTCCACACCATCACTGGGATGTATGCTGGCTTCTGTTTCACTATGGCTTGCCATATTACGATTATAATATTATAATAATTTTGAATTACCAATTTGGGCAAATTCGTACAAAAGCCTATACCTAAATATCTGAAATAATCATCAAACACCCAATTTCTATTCAAAAGAACACCACCTGTTTTTATATCCTCCAATCCATATCGCATATGTCTTTTGTATATTAACTTGTATACCAAACATTGCATTATATTGATCGAAAGTGTTTAATGCACTGTTTAATTCCATTACTGACCCGTTCAATGTGTATCATCTGGATTATTTTAAGTTGTCTATGAGGTAAGCTCAAACCAACAATGGGATCGGAATTTCTAAACAAAAAACCTAGTATTTTGGCGCATACTAGAAAGATAAGAGCTGACAGGGAATCTCCTTGACAACATCCTCGCTCTATTGAAAATCTTGGGGACAGGTTTCCATTGATTAATACACAGGATTAAACATTTTCATAGAATACATTAACCCATTTTACAATAGAGGGACCAAACTGAAAAGGCCATTTTCGTAATGTAACCAAATTTAATGCATAATTGTTTGTGAAGTGCCTCAATACAAATTATTTTATTCACCTGATAAGAATAATAGTATTTCAATATTCAGAATGTGTTGTTAGGTAGGTCAAGCCATAATGTTTGTCCAACCTGGCAACAACTAATGTATGCAGTTCGGATTCTGTCTATTGAAATACTATTATTCTTATCAGGTGAATATAATAATTTGTATTGAGGCACTTTACAAAGACTTATGCATTAAATGTGGTTACATTACGAAAATGGCCTATTGAATGACAAGGGGTTGCCATTGTTGGCAGGGAGCTCTGATTTAAGACGATACTAAAACATCCCAGTGTGTGACAGTTCCAAGCCCTCATACAGGACTCACCGCTGTTGTGTGTTTCTATTTTCTGTCTAATAACGATACTCCATCAGTTCAAGGTTTTTGGTCTGCAAACAAGGTTTCTCTCCAAACACTGTAATTCTTCAATGCCGAAATGCTTCCACTGTTGTCATGAAGTTTTAAACTGTTGCGTTTCTGGTCAAATCGTCAACTACAACTTTTCAACACGATCAATTATTTGCATCAAATGCAATTACAAAGATAAGTGCATGGAAACAGTTGTCGTTGTTTAGATATCCCGGCCCCCCCCCCCACTCAGGTTTCAAAATGACCGCATGCGTGTTGCCAAAATGTCCTTTTCGTAACAAAAGAAAAAGGTCGACCCGTATTGACTTTACACACCGGACTTTTGCTGAAAAGGGGGGGGGGGGGGTGCTGAAAAAGGCTCGTATACAAAAGAAAAAGGTCGAGCCGTATTGACTTTACACACCGGACTTTTGCTGAAAAGGGGGGGGGGGGTCGGTTGGAACACGCATATGCGTACCCTAAATAACACTGAGTGGGGGGGGGGGGGCCGGGTTAGATATGCCCCTTTGAAAATTCTCCTCCTGAAATTTAAACCAATTCCTCTTTAGTATCTGATAAAACATATTTTAAATTAAATAATCATTATGATGTAGGGTATTGGAGACCGTAGTGAATTGGGGACCACCAAGCTTGAACCCATCGCTGTCTGTCCGTGTTGGCTCCAATATTGCTATTGCGCCATTTGTGGCCTTTAACAACACTACTGCATATATCCTATTCATTTCGAAGACTACGATGCGTTCTTTCTCCGAGAAAATTGGCAAAATTGACCAAGGAAAGCAATTTTGATAGTACTAAAATGTTGCTCTGATGTAAAAACACCATTTTCACTGAATGTTGTGGTGTATGCAGATATTTAGGGGTGGCTCTTAAAAAGTAGTTTTAAAAATAGAATAAAGAGTAAATAAAATAATATAATAATGATAAGTAGGAGAAAGTGAATCCCCCCCCATCACCCCCTAACCCCCCCCTTTGGATTTTTTTTTTAATTTTAATTTTTGTTAATTATTAAAAAAAAATAAAAAAATTCCCATAGCTGACCTAAAAAGGTGACCCTACCCCCCCCCAACGGAGCCAAATGTCAAAATTTTCAAATTTCGAGACCCCCCCCCCCCCAAAAAAAAGGGTCCTCTTATCCCCCCCCCCCCCCCCCCCCCCACCGCTTAATCAGCGGCTGGCTGAGCCGTTGCGAAATTTTCGGCCCGATTTATAAATGTTAAACCCCCCCCCCCCCCTTGAAAAAATCCTGCGTACGCGCCTGGTCCCTTAGTACCTACACGTAGGTAATGAGAGACATTTGGTGATGCCTTCATTAATCATTGTTATCTTATTAATCAGTTACATCATGACCACAATTTGAAGAAAATACAAAACTTTCTGTATGTGTAACATTTTTAACATGTTTATGTAAATTATGCACATGTGCTTAAGGGTCTCCAATTCCCTACACATACCCTACGATGTATCCTTTGATGATCAAGATTGCTGTATAGCTTTACAACCCAGGCATCATCGGAATTAGATACACTCTCTTTCCGTTGTATCAGACAATGTTTGTAATAGTGGAATCGGTTTCACAACGCAGATATATGTCGATGTTTCCGAATTGTATCTCCTAAATCCTCGCAGACTCAGATAATTAAAGAGAAATCACAGTTAAGAGATCCAGCAATGATTGTTGTATTCTACTAAATTTTAAACCTTAAACCTGCTCCCAGTGGCGGATATAGAGGGGCCAGGGGGCCCAAGCCCCTCCCCTGGCACCAAAACAGGTAAATCTAACCTTTTTTGAAGAAAAAAGAAGAAGACGGGCACCCTCCCCCTGGCTCAAGGGGGTGGGGGTGGGTGGGTGGGTGGGTGTTGAGTAAAAAAAAAATAGTGCTCACTACTCTTCCCCCAATCCCCCTCCCCCCGTTGAGCCCCCCAAAAAATGGTGCTCTCACCCCCCCCCCCCCCCCACACACACACACACCCATAAATTCGCGGGCTAGCTGATTTTGCGCCAAATATTTTCTCACGAATTAGGAAAACAGGAAAATTAGTGCTCCTTCGATCGAGAGAGAGAAAGAGAGAGAGAGGAGGGGGTTTGCATGCTGTAGCTTAGGTGACGGCGCATGGCCAGGGACACCTTTAGATATTTGCTCTGTTTTAGAGGCCCAGAAGAGATGAATAATCTCTTCAAGACAATCGAGTAACAGATGTTAATAACCATCATCTTGGGTAGCTTTAGAGGCCAGACGCACAATACACTGACATCACTGAGGAGATGGAATTGAATTGAATAAAAATGATTTTTTTTTTTTTTTTTTTTTTTTTTTTTTTTTTTTTTTTTTTTTTTAAAGTTTACAAAATGACAGAATCAATGTCATGTATAAGCCGCGCCGAGGTTACAGATGGAAATATCTTTCCATCGCTTTTCCATACATGTTAGTAATTCTCCTGCAGTGTTTTGTTGAACTATTTTGCAGCTGCCATTACTTTTCATCAGCTGATTATCAGTTAAAGTGATAAATCTTGGGATTCTCCTTCAATGTTTTCCCTTTTATCATACTCATTGGCTACTTTTTATTTCTTTCTCTTTTGATGAAGAATCTTGCTCAATAACATTTTCTCCTCTAAAGCATTAGCTTATGATACAGTACATCCTTCTTTTTGTTTTTTAAGAAAATGTATACATGTACATTTTGTATTTATTTCACGAGAGCTGTCAGAAGATGTAGTATAGGTTATTTTCCTTACATTCATTTGTATATTTACTTTTTATATTTTACATTTCACCTTCTTTTAACACGATAAACGTGAAATTTCATGTGTAATATTCAGTATGAAAAGAATGTTATATGTATTTATGTTTCTCACAAACAATTGTGCATGGTGATATAATAAATAGTTAATATGTATTTGTACTACTAGAAAGCGAAAGTAGAAACATTGCACCCAACTCGTCTGTTAGCTTTAGTTGTAAAGAAATTCGAGCTCTCTTCTTTGTGCTACTTGTTAAATCTCACGCACTTTTTAAACCACTCATATAATTAGCTACTTCTCAAAAGCTTAGCGAGTAGTCAGTCAAATTAGAGTCGATTTAAGGGTCGTTCAATGTACAGTGGGATTGATAGGGGTTCGTGAGGAAATCAACTTATCATTGACCTTATGTATGCGGCATTAATGATAGGCTCTATTAGTACATTTGAAATAGTTGTAGGGTTCCTGTGAACTCAAAAAGCTGTTATATTTATCCCGTTGACTTCATTCATCAAACATATTATTGCATATATTCATTCTTTCAGGTTAATTGATTATCTCTCTGTGACTTGATATTCTGAACGTCTTTGATATCGTGTTTTCAGTGGAGATGTATTCTTATCAATTACCATGATCACAACATAAGCTGTTAAATAATGATTTTGTATCTACATCTCTGATCAAGACACGCATACACAGATCTAACAGGCGTACATAATTTTGTAGAAAACAGCTCAGCCGGAAACAGAATACTTGCATTGGTTGGGGTAACTTTAAAATGTAGTTTAATCTTCTATCAACCCTAGAATTTACCCAGAAATCGTAAGAAAAAGCACCTGGCTTGAAAAAGTGGAGGAAAGCTTGCCTTCTAGATGTTAGCTAGGCAGAAGTTGTCTCCGTTCAATACACATCGGCATACGCATACCCCATCAACCATTGCTGTTCGTATTAAAAAATCTGGTCTTATTTTAGTAGCATGAATGGATGACATCTTAGAATCAAGAAGTAGGAGCGGAGAGACAACCTTGTAAGTCATCATCTTGTAGAATATTCTATTTCAATAATTACATCATCATCTACTTTTATCATCTTTATTTCTTTTTGTTTAACGGGATTGTAGGATTTATTTTCTTCATTAATAAACTCCCCATTTCATTTGCCCCTAAAATATTAACCTCATGTTAAAAACGTTCTCTTATTTGGTTTGATTTTGATTTATTGGTTTCTCTTAACATTTTGACTCTTCTCATTTTCTCCACTCCCTTCAATTCATGTTTTATGGGCCATCCTAAGAACAGCATCCATCTTCATGAATGATACTTCGCTCATCTAGTTATCTACATCTGGTTGGCCTATTTTGAAAAGTTATATTATTACCTCTCTTTCAAATCCTCTACAGACAAGAAACATGGTCAGGTCGTAGATATATAATTCACCTGTCTTAATCAAGTCCCACACTCTATCTCCTCTCCATGATGCCGCGCAAAGTTTGGTTTAATTAGTCGTGTTGTAGTTTTTTGATGCCGCGCAAAGTTTGGTTTAATTAGTCGTGTTGTAGTTTTTAACCCCTACGTGCTCACTATCGATAACGCTCCTACCCCCCTCCGGGTTTAGTTAAACCCCTTGCCTACCCCCTCCAGGTTAGTTAAATCCCCCTTGCATACTCCCTCCCTCCAAGTTAAGTTAACCCCCTTGCAACCCCCCCCCCTCCTTCCAAGTTAAGTTAACCCCCTTGCCTATCCACCTCCAGGTTAATTAAATCCCCCTTGCTACCCTCTCTGGGATAATTAATCACCCTTTATCTCGAGTCTTCCCCTGACTCACCCCTATAATAAGACAACAAGCTGGCATATACATCATCACGTGTTATACTTAAAGCGATTACCCCCCCCCCCCCCCCCCCAGTTCCTGAGGTTCATTCGTCAGCCAACTTTACATGTTATTTGAGAAAGTGTGCATGACTCACGGACGCTTCATATAGAATCAAGTTATTTTAGGCCAACCTTTACGTAAGCTTCCCTTGTTTCGGGGGAGCGCTGACGTACAAAATACGCAACAAAGAGGGCTCTCTAGAAATATGAACATGGCGTTCGCCAAACTAGAAGAACAACAGGTGTATTGTCTCCGAGGTACAGAAGGGAAGTTAACAATGCAACCGACCATGCCAACGTTTCCATGCGAGCGATTCTATATATTTCTTTGACACCTTAATATCAACTAAGATAAACCTTTGCCAAACAGTATAGGCCTACATTAGAATAGTTAGGAGTGTTATTGATGTCTGAAACTATTACCACTGCTTTTAGTACCGAGCTGTTCAATAACCACCAATGAATATATAAATGAAAAAGATATATTTTGTGTTGAGGTAATCAAAAACAAGAAAACAGCTACGGTGGATTTTAAAAACTACAGTTAGACTATAGCCGGAAATACCCCCCCCCCGGTTAGTGTTATGGCTAAAGAAGAATCATTTAATTGTAATCACATTTCTGGGAATGATGTTAAACCGAAATATAGCACCATAACTGCTGTGAATCATCATTATCATGACATCATCATCATCATCATCATCATCATCATCATCAACATCACCATCCTCATCTTCCTCCTCATTAACAACATCAATTGAATGTGAGACAGGCTATACAAGTCATAATAGATATGTGGCAAATTATATCAAGAAGGGGACGTTTGAGCCATAACAAATTAGAGTACAAAGAACAAATTGAAAGAAATATATAAATGTGCGTATAGTTATCCAGAAATATTGAAGAAAAATTATTACACAATATTATTTAGAAGTCTTGAAATTATATCTTAGCAAATCAAAAAGTGTTGAATTCCATCAGTACAAATTTCTTTATGAATTGCAGCAACATAGATTTAAGCAATTCACATCCAAAATCAAAGGTTTTGGGGCCCCCGCCCCCCCCCCCCCCCCTGGATCCGCCACTGCCATAGCGAGTGCAGATTGAGCAAATCAACCTGTCATCAACTCATCGCTAGCTCAATCGGTAAGGGCAACGTAATACTAATAGAACTTTCGAGTTGACTTGAGGGTTTGAATCTCAGTATTTGTTCAGTTTTTATGCCTTTATAAATAGTGAGGCAAAGCAAGAAATAATTAAAAGTCGAATTGTTTGTTACCTCTTTGCAAGCTTTGGTAGCTTGTTATGTATGAAAATGAGTTCATAATGGAATCTGGGCTCGCTGGGGCACAAAAAAATAAGATAATTTGAATTGGAGATGAGTAGCTCTCTCATGCAATCATCACCACGCACATCCCACAGCATACGGTCAATAAGGACAAACTGCTCATTGGCTGTATGCTGCCCTCTGTTGATATAATCATTATAAGTGTTTCTTTTTCTTAAATATTGTCACACAATATACAGGATATCATTAAGTATCCTGTCAATGAATACATATAACTAGATTTATAAAAAAAAAAAATAATGGAGCTCTTTCCCCAACCCTGTGTGTCTTTTTTTAATACTAGTTGATTCTACTCGGATATGCAGGCAAGCCCCTATTAGAATATCTGTTATTTTCATGAAAAACGGGGAATTGCTTTCAACAGACTTGAATGTGAAAGACCCTTTGTATTTCCTCGCGCAAGTTCAGGGCCCTTTCATATGGACAAGTAAAACCCTGTCCATCAGTTTTACAGACTGGAAGAGATTAGGATAGGACTGTGGAGTGTAAATAAGACAAGGAAACTTAAATTTGAAAAGGTTAAAAAAAAAAAAAAATTGGCAAGAAGGGACTCTTAAAGGTATTTTAAAATGGGACATAGGTTTGTGGCTCACATCAAGAAATAACTCTAGTTATTTCGAGATATATTTTGTATTATTGTCCATTATTCTACGAGATTATTCCCAGCCAAAGTGTATGAGAGAGGCATAAAGAAAGAATAATGTACATAGCACGACATGGGCATCGCCAAGGAGCACTATTTCCCGCCCCCCCCCCCCCATTCGTAAGAAAATATTAGCGCCAAATCAGCCAACCGGCGAAAAAGCGGGGGGGGGGGGGGGACTAATTTAATTTGGGGGGGGGGGGCTTAACGGGGGGGGAGTGAAGATTCCTCTTTTATTTTAGTCAACATTCACCCCCCCCCCCTCATTGAGCAAATAAAAAGATAACATCCCCCATTTGTAAACATCTGAAACACAGATAAATGGTGTCTACAAAATTCTAAAACACCTATCAAAAACGCCCTCTTTGCCAAGGGAGGGTGTTTGAACACCACCACCCCCTCGATACGCCAATGCAGTCGAGTGTAGTTTCTACATGCAGAAATTTAAAGGGCCAACGTACATTTTGATAAGAAGAAAATATGTGGTCTAATGGGCACATAAGACATCAGAACATAATCCATCGGAGTATGCTTTTTTTTCTTCTCTGGACGGGCACCCTTTTTGAATCACGAAATATCCGAGGCTGTACGCCCCTGACACCTTAGTCCAGAATCTGACTATTTAATTTTGATCTCCACCACACCAACGCAAAATGCGGCCTCCCCTACTTAGTTGCTTTCTTTTTCTTCTCCTTCTTTCGATATATATATATATAGAACCTTCCTTATAAATTTGAGCACATTTGATTTCACAGCCAAATCATAGCATGATCTTAATATCCCCAATCTTTCTTATAGGACCGTTTAAAGGGACTTAGTAACATTGTTAATATGAGAGAAAATGGTGCCAAGGTAATGACTTCAATGCTAAATGTAAAATTACAGATAATCTGAAAGTTTTAGTGAAAACAGACCATTATTAATATTACAAATGGGGGAAAACTGATCTGATCGATTCCTTAATTCTCCCAACTATATTATTGCAATTTAATTACATTTTAGGTGAATTTAAATCGTCACAAAGCCTGCTTTTATTCAGTACTACAACACCAACAACAAAAAATGATGCTAGTGAATTCAACAATTCCCAAAATCAATATAGCAGCTCAGAAGCCATAAATAGGGTTAATGAAATTTAATAGAATTCAAATAACATAGACATATATAAAAATAGGTAAATCGAAACGAAAATCATTTAGATTATTATTATTTTATTTTTTTCATAGGTTTTTATTCATTTCTCTCATAAAGAAAATTGTACATAATTTATAACATTGTATACAAACTCACAAAATAATTTTCACATAGGTCTAAATAAATTTTCAAATGAACTTTTACATTTACATAGAAGGTTACAACTAAAGTTACACATTAGCAGATGAAAAATATTCACATAAACAAAATTATATTTTCACATTAAAAAAAAAAAATCGCAAATAAAATTTGTACTATTTTCTGGACCAGTTTGCTTATAAATCTCAAAATATTTCTTTTCCACAATATTTTGTTTTCCTCTTAAATTTCCTTTAGAGACAAAAAAAATATATATATATATAAAAAGAGAAAGAGCTAGAAAACACCTATTACCCCCCGCCCCACACATAACAAGTACAACAATATACAAAACACACTCCAATATAGAACGAACTAACAGACAAAAGAAAAAGAAAAAGAAAAGAAGAAAGAAAGAAAAAAAAGAAGAAGAAAAATAGATAAAAAAATAAAGCAAAGGTGACAATATTGAATTGATAGGAGAAGCAAAAACAAGATAATGTTACATTCCAAAGTACATGAAGTTATTCACGTTTAATTACGATGTTAGAACACTTTTCAGAAACTTTTGCTATTCTATCAAGAGACTCGGAGCAGTCTAAGCACAGATTTGGGCCAACTTGAATTCAGTTGGTGAAAACATGGCGTATATATATATATATACATTGTTTTAGTGCTGGCCAAACAAAGTAGTAATCACCATTTTGTGCCCAACTCGAACCGACATGGCGAAACTCTGCTGATCCATCGTACTGAAGGGACTATATACAAATAAGAGATCAGCACCTTCTCTCTATCCGATTCGTTTGTACGAAAATCAAATCAAAGCGCTACCCCATTCCTCTGACACACGTTACAATACATTCTCAGATTTATAAAAAGAAAAATCATACGAATAGTATCAAATTTTGCAGCAAAGTATTCATATAATTCAAGGTCACAATTTTTGTGTTTTCATTGATTTTAAATTCTCAACACTCCAATTCTTTTTCGTACATAAAATAGTTTATACCAAACTGCAACATAATTTAAAAAAAGCTTTTTTATCATTTGATAAACTATCAGAAATTAAAAAAAAAATTGTTGTTCATTATGTCACAAAGTATTGGACGAAAATATATCACAATCACATAATTAAAAGATATAACCGCACTAAACAGTTATTTCAGCCCCAAAACTAGAACAAAACGATGCCTTTTTTTCTCCAGAAAAAGACTGAAAAGTTAGAAAAAAAAGAATATACACAAAAATAATGAGTTTCATATTTCTCAACATATTATTATCATGCAGAATTGAAATGTTGATTTTTCTTTCATTAAAACACGATCTATCCCAAAACCCTTTCCCTCATAATTATGATTACTATGGTTGCGGGCATGACGGGTGTATGGGACATGATCAATATTCATCATGAATTTGCTCAGCACTTTATTAACCCTGACACTGGCATGCATTCATGATACTGTTGTCATGGTTACACGCCTTAACCTTTATAATCAGGATAATTGAATTTATTGTCTCCCATGAGTTTCGCAAGTTCCACATTAAACGGTCGATGAAAATCATTGAGGGCGTTCAATGTCTCTGGATGTGTCTGTTCATGTTGTCTTTGGTTCTGATTACTACGTCTCCTTTTCAGTATTCTATTCTCTTCATCCACACTCAGTTGTCCTGGGTAAGAATAGCAGAGCAGAGATATAATGAAATGTTAACTCGGGGGGGGGGGGGGGGGGGGGGCATTATGGAAACGGCCGATCGCCGCGAAAATGTGCACGAATGTCAAGTGAAGTGTACAGAACACTATGGTAAATTTAACTTTTTGAAAAATTCACTCATTTGCATATTTATGGTAATTTATGCAAATAAGGTCATAAAATTAACATTTTAACTCATAAATCATATATTCTTCATATTTTAACATGAGTTTTCACTACATATAATCTTTAGACCATTTGGAATAATAATACCAACAGAAAATTGGAAGAATGGCTTTATTCCTTATGTTATCTATTGATTTGATAATTTCTTATGTATTTCTTTGTTATTTTAATTTATGTATTTTATTGTTTTTGTTGTTTTATTTTAATTCTAACTATAATCCAACTATTTTGAACCCTAAAATAAACACCCAAACTATAAACAAGAGCAAATAACCAATGTTTTATTTCTTTTTTGGAAAAATGAGATTTCCTTACGTTTTGTACACAAATCACGAAAATGAGCGATTTTCGGGCTGACATGCAAAGACAAAAGGTCACGTGACTTTGTAACGGTAGGTCCGATTTTCGAATAATTTATTTCAAAAGATGCGCAAGACTCGAAAGAAAAAAGTCTTCGAGCGGCGGGGCGCCACCCGTATGCGTTCCCGAACAATCAGAAAAATCGCGGGGGGGGGGGGCATAATGGCCCACCGGCCTTACTAGGGTTAAACACTGGTAGACACAACAGAAATACAATGTTTACCGCTAAACATGCTACAGACTGGATGTGAGCTGGTCCAGCCTTTAGCATGTTTAGCGGTAAACAATGTGGTAAACATTTTTGGTGTACCCATACAGCGAGCACATTTTTTTTTTGTCCCGAAAACTGGAAAATTTGGCCGACCGATATTTCGTTCAGCTTTTTCCTAAATTTAAACACACACACATACATTTGTTTAGGGGGTCGACCACCCCCCCCCCCCCTCCCTCATGCGTACGCGCCTGGGTCCATGATTAATCCAACCAACACTAAACCAAATCAAAAGTCCAATGCCTTCGCGGTACGTTCTGATTGATTGAAAGTGTGTTTGGTTTTCAGAGGTACATTTTATCAAACTTGTATTGAGCTTTGTAACGTCAATAAAAAATAGAATACTTTCTGTTGAGATACAATGCCTATTTTTGATATGACCGACTCGAGCTTTTAATGACTGTGTAGAGGATCCAAAGCTGCAAAATAATCCGAAAGTCGAATGTTTTCTAAAAACCTTTTGATAATCGATTGCACATCATTATGACCCTCATTATTCTAAGCTCTGATTTTATTTCTCCAACTTCATGTTTTCATTATTTTGGTTTTAAACCTCATGGTCTTTTCCCGCCGTATTTGAGATTATATAATCAATGTCTTACTTACTTAGATCGAGGAAGTTGAGAAGATCTCTGTAGACTGTGACAGGTTCGGCTTCCCAATCCTCCAATCGTATCACCTTGAAATTATCACGTGGGAAGACTTTCAACCAATCACGGATGTACACGTGATATATACCCACTTGCAGGTCTGGGATTAGGTCGTAGGGCTAAGGATGCAAAGGAGTATAATAACAAAGCATATTTCTGTGATAATGTCCCGGGTCACCATATTCTGAGGAAAACAAGATTCGTCAAATTTCTACCGACGAGTAGCGCAAGAACCACAAGAATTGAATCACTGACCATCTTTTGGATAGGTCTTTGTACATGTTAAAAGTTGTTGATGTTATATGATTAGATTCACTTATTAATATCTCTCTCTCTCTCTCTCTCTTTCTCGTGGAGAACAAATACTTATTCCACGGTCAGGGATGTTCACAAGTATGCGTTCCGAAAATTGGAATGAAGTAAAATGTACGAATGTTCGAATATTTCACAGTGTAATAGATGGCCTACACAGGGCTGTTGGAATGGATTAAAAAAAGCTATTGGCTGGGATAATGCTCAATTCAGGAGAAAAAGAAATGCAACAGCTTAGAGTTGTGAGTAAGCCTAGAAGGCCGCAAATTATTCTTTCGGGGGGGGGGGGGGGGGGTTAAATCATAATTATGAAAGCTTTAACATTAAAGATAAACTTGAGTTCTGGTTTAAAAAAAAAATGAATTCTCACAGAATCAAACGAAACTTACACTCAATGTTCAAGGTTACAAATAAATGTCATTTGCCAAACAATTTTGGAAGAAAATGTATACTGGCTGAGTAATGAACATAGAAAGATAAAGAAATCAAGGTAAGGTAGCCCCGACACCATTTGTGTAGTCCCATATACATCTTTCTGTGTACAGTGCTTGTTACTTTACCAAGACTGGGCAAAATTTATTATGATTTTGATGACTCCAGAACCTTGCAGTGCACACCAATACTCACATGCTACATTATGATCAACATTTTCTGATCCATTCCACACCTTTTCTTTCACAATGCAATCGCATTACTAGAACTCACCTTTATCTTTAAATAATTGGATTTGACTAAAAACATAATGCTTAAACATAATTTATGATTACAAATTCGGGATAAACCACAGTCTGTCCGATGGATTAGACCCTTATACCAATAATATTCTACTCACACATTCTGCAGCATATGCGCAGAACCTTAGATTGTGGTCTTGGACGCATTTTTTGAAACACTGGATGTAAGTGGTAACTTGTTGATGCCATCTGTCAGCGTCACCTGGACTTGGAAGGTGTGTATACCAGAATAACGAGTCGGCTCTGTATTCATATCGGTGTATGTGGACAGGAGAGAGAGAGAGAGAGAGAGAAGTTCGATCTAATTACTAACAACCATATTTCATTTCTTTATTGATCCCCGGCTGGAAGTGTCGTGGTCGAGTGGTTTAAGGCGCTTGACTTGGAGATGCGAAGGTCGAGGGTTCGAATCCCGACACGGCACTAATATCCTTTGACAAGATATTAACCTGCAATTGCTACTCTCCACCCAGGTGTTAAATGGGTACCCGGTAGGATGCGACCGTCATTGTTGGTCAAACAGTTTTTGAGCGTCATGTAACGCCTGGCTGGAATGCTCCCCAGGGAGTGGAGATTGTGCACATACTGTGTGCGGGCAAGCACTGAATCCAATGACCGGGGTAATAGTATATTTGTAAAGCGCTTAGAGACATTTGTATTAAGCGCTATCAATGGCGTAGACAGGTTCGTACACTTGGGGGGATGACTCAGGGGCGGATCTAGCTTTTTGCTAAGGGGGGGGGGGGGTGACCAATAATGAGCATCGTCCACGAGCCGCGAAGCGGCGAGCCGATTTTTTTTGGGGGTGTTATTTTGAACCCCGTAAGTGATGTTTTCCTGGCATCTATTAACACAATGGAGACCATAAAAAGCAGTGCATGATAACGTCTTTTTAAATCAAGTAACAGTTAAATACACAGTTATATCCAGAGTTATCATGTGTTTGGTTAAGTTACCAGATGAGTTGAATATCTTCTCACAATATTTGCACTTGAAAGGGTTTCTCTCCAGCGTGCGTTCTTTTTTCTTTCTTTTTTCTTTTTTTTTTCCTTTTTTGTTTTGTTTGTTTTTTGGGCCGCCCAAGGGGGGTTTAAACCCCCTAAACCCCCCCCCCCCCGTAGATCCGCGCCTGTTTAATCTTGTGGTTATCTTGTGGTTTCCAAACCACAAGATAACCACAAAATACTTGTAAGATTTTCTTTTTTTTTACCGTCTGAATTGGCTTTCACCGTGTGAATGCGGCTAATAACAATAAACACAATTACAATAATGATGAGGATTATTATTATCATCATCATAATTATTATTATTATTATTAATATTATAATTGTTATCATTATTATTATTACTATTATTATCATCATTATTACTTATTAAGTAAGCAAATATCATTCCCCAAAACCTGGGGGGGATGATTGTACATGCCATCCCCCCACCTTGTGAGGTGGGGGGATGCATCCCCCTCATCCCCCCCCCCCCCCCGTTGTCTACGCCCCTGAGCGCTATATAAAAAACTAAATATTATTATTATTATTCTTATTATAATAATTATGTTTCCATTTCCCGGCCAGACTGATGCTATCGCTTCACCCCTGCAGTATATGAAACGCAGGGCCACCGAACACCCGACGTACGGTCGTTGTGGAACAGCTCTACGGCATGGCTACGGTGTGTACCGTGTGAGTCGAAATAAAGTTAATACCTAGTAAATTCCTAATTATTTAAAAACTCATCTATGAACAGTAAATTATTATACATCTTATGAAAGAGTGTTCTACCCCAAATCATTTGGTATCATCTTTGGGTAGTATATTTTCACGCTTGGATGAACATGGGGCATTGTTTGCGAGAGTGCAAAAATCGACTTGCGCCAAAGTGATGCCTACAGCATGTATTATGTTGGGATTAGCGGAGTGAGAGAATGAATTGAATGTATCAAATGAAACGCATTGCATATGCTTTTTGCAGAAGCAAAGTCACACAGGCACACACACACGCGCACAAATGTTCTTTGATATTCTATATTCGATATTTGATATGTGTGGCATGATTAATTTTGTTAGGGATGTTATTTGGATCTGCAAATACCGATTCAATTCCCCAATCCCAATTGTTTAATTCAAACATCACATGAGCAACTTTGGCGCAAGTCGACTTTTGCACTCTCGCAAACAATGCCTCCTGTTCATCCAAGCGTGAACACATACCACACAAAAATGATACCAAATGATTTGGGATAAAACACTCTTTCATAAGATGTATAACTAGATTTGTAATACTTGTTTTGAACAAGTATAGGTGGGCTGTTTCATTTAAATTTAAAGGGCACATTTGTGATAACTTATTGTCTCAGCTTCAACATACGTGAAGCTCAGCGAAAACGAAGCTAAAACGACAGAGATATTGCTCGGGAAAGACGGGAATGTAGAATCGAGTTTTGAGAAAAACTCATGTCCCATAGAGAATACACGCAAAATGTGAAAAATTGACATGCCTCTTTTAATCGCAAAAATTCGCCATGATGCTTTTGTCAAAATGAACAATGTGAACAAAAAATTTGTAGAAAATTGTCTCAGCTAAAACATATTAAAATTTGGAAAACAATCCATCAATATTTACAGAGATACAATCAATTTTTCAAAAAAAAATCTGACGTCATAATATGCAAATTGAAGTTATGAGTTTGGAGGCCGTTATGGTGACGTCTTGAGTTAATTGAGGGTCAAATGAGACATCAAACAATATCTCTGAAAAAATTGGGGTCACCTTGCATCCTAAAGAGCTACAATGGATTTTGTATAGGCATGTTTTTGCCCATATATATGCTATGTTTTACAAGAGTTCGCGCGCACGGAAATTTTTGTTAAATGGTCGATCATTCCGTTATTAATTGTCATAAAGAGACAAACATGGTATCAATTTGTTTGTAAAAATATTTGGAATATTATGAAAGCAAAAAAAATGGCGATCCTATGTTGGGTAATAGTTTTACGCGCAAAAACGCGCGCGCATGCACGTGTGCGCGATTTTTTATAAAATGCTTAGAATGGCCTAAAACGTATGCAAAATGATTTTGAGACGATTTTGAGCATTTTAAAATTTTGCGCGCACATTGACGCGCGGACGTACGCGCACGCGCGCGTTATTTGACCTGAAATAGATAGGGTATATAATTTCGTATATGGCTTGAAAGGGGATATCTTCGGGTATCTAAATCCAAAAAAGGGTACGGGTCTGCCAAGCCATAATGGAGATACGGCCACAGAAAGAAAGCCAATTCCCAGAACTTTAGAGGGCGCTATTTATTTTGTGCATAGTCATTGGAGCGTGAAATTTGGCATGGCTATGTGCAAATATAAGATAAAGATACTGTGAGATTTAAATACAAAACGGAATTTATGTAAAAAAGTTATGGCAGTTTTAGATTTGTTGGGGTCCACTTTTCAAGAATTTTAAAGATTTTTGACGGAGTCAGTTTTGGATTTGAATTTTGAGTACGAAGATGGCATTTTGAAGGTCAGGTTATGTGTCGCAGATGAAAGAACATCTCTCAGAATATCTAAAGGAATTTGTTAGAAGTTTGTAGGATCTAGGATAGTGAAGATAGGAAGGAATGAAGAAAGGCCTTAAAATGGACCAGAAACGGACAAAATGGCGCCTGGATGGTTAGGCATGATGATTTCGAAAATCGAAAAAATAGGTGACCTTGATGAGATGCTAGAGACTATGCCTATGAAATTTGAACGGAAATGGACATGAGGAAAGCACCTAACTAGGAATAACAAACACTACGTGCAAAACGAATGCGATTTCCTGGGAAGAAGAAGAATATTAATGGGGAAGAACGTGAACGAAAACAAGGCAATGACGATATTCGTCATTGCAATAAATAAAGGCAATTCTAACGAAATTATAAGGTGGTCTGTACGTTTTACAGCCCACCTGATAATAAAGGCAATTCTAACGAAATTATAAGGTGGTGTATACGATATACAGCCCACCTGATAATAAAGGCAATTTTAACAAAATTATAAGGTGGTCTGTATTAGATACAGCCCACTTAATAATAAAGGCAATTTTAACAAAATTATAAGGTGGTCTGTATTAGATACAGTTTGTTTGGGGGTTAACCCCCCCCCCCCCCCCTCTTTGGTATTTTTATGTGTATAAACCCCCCCCCCCCTTGGATTTTTTTTTTTTTTTTAAATTATTAAAAAAAAAAAAAAAAAAATATTCCCATGGCTGACCTAAAAAGGTGACCTTATTCCCCCCCCCCCCCCGTGGAGCGAAATGTCAAATTTTCAAATTTTGAGACCAAAAAAAAAAAAAGTGTCCTTCTTACCCCCCCCCCCCCCCCGCTTATTCAGCGGCTGGCCGAGTCGTTGATTTATAAATTTTAACCCCCCCCCCTTTGAAAAAATCCTGCGTACGCGCCTGTCTGTACGACATACAGCCCACCTGACAATAAAGAATAATAAAGGCGATTTTAACAAAATGATAAGGTGGTCTATATATTAGATACAGCCCACCTGATAATAAAGGCAAATCTAACGAAATTATAAGGTGGTCTGTACGATATACAGCCCACCTGAAAATAAATAAATAAATAAACAAAGGCAATTCTAACGAAATTATAAGGTGGTCTGTACGATATACAGCCCACCTGATAATTACAAAAATAACATTAGTAACACCACCAACCATAATAATCATTGTTGTCATTATTATTGTGATACTGCTTCTAATACTACTCCTACTACATGTACTAGGAAGAAGGAGGGGAAGAGGAAGAATCTTATTGTTTATTTTCTGTATTATCGAGGCATACAAATTCACAGGGAGGTAAAAGAGGGGGAAAGTAAGGCGACGAAGAGGGAGAGAGAGGGAGAGAGAACGAGAGGGGGTAGCCTATGGCCCGGGCTCAAATTCAGTTCTCTTTAATTTATTTGACCCAGTACTGTTGATCATAATTTTATCTACCATGTGATTGCCATGTGTACGCCACACTGAATAGCACTAGCTCACATTTTGTTATTGTTGTCGAGAACTTATTGGCATGCAGCCAGTAGATTTTCATCATGTGTTTGATCTTGTATTGAAAAAAAGATCAAACACATCATCATAATCTACAGAGTGCAACCCAAAAATTCTTAACAACAATTGAAATTTCTTTCAGGAAGCCTAAAACCAAAAGCTGTTTTTGATTCAAAGAGCATCGTAGAGACGATGAACAAATAAGAATAATAATAGATTCACTAATACATTTTCAATAATACATTTTCCCCGCCAAATAATCCGAACAAAAGAATCAACCGAGGGTAATCAACTGTGAAACGAATGTATCATGAGTCCTTGAAAAATTAATTAATACTGCTTGTCAAATATTATTGAAGAACAGCAAAGGCGAACGGGATTGTCGCTACAATTCAGAAATCATTGCTTGCATTGCTTTTCTCTCAAAATTACCGTGAGATATCGAGCTACATAGAACTATGATCGACACAAAAGATATTGTCTTAAAAACAGTCAGAAACATTAGAACTTGAATGAATAAAACATAATGCAAATGAATAAGACTAGAATGAATAGGACACAAGTTAATTTCTACCATTTAAATCATCCAGTACCAAATACCTGAGCAAAATTCGAACCAGATGCATTTAATGGTAAGCTTAAAGACAATGATTCATGACAATTGTCAATTGTCATGAGTTTATCGTCTAGACGTATTGCAAAAGATAATCAGAATAATAATGATCAGAATGATACCTCTACCATTAGGCCTATTTCTTCATGTACTATAGTACACTACTGCCATTGTAGATTATGCTGATAATACAGATGATAATAATGATATGATAACAATTATAACAATAGTATATACTTATACTAATCGTCATCAAAATCATCATGTTCATATTCATCATAAAGATAACAATAATAATGATTATAATAATTACAATAATAACTTATATTAAAGATAATAATCATGATAAGGATAATAATCACAATAACAAACATAATAATTACAAAAATAACATTAGTAACACCACCAACCATAATAATCATTGTTGTCATTATTATTGTGATACTGCTTCTAGTATTACTCCTACTACATGTACTAGGAAGAAGGAGGGGAAGAGGAAAAATCTTATTGTTTACTTTTTGTATTATCGAGGCATACAAATTCACAGGGAGGTAAAAGAGGGGGAAAGTAAGGCGACGAAGAGGGAGAGAGAGGGAGAGAGAACGAGAGGGGATAGCCTATGGCCCGGGTTCAAATTCAGTTCTCTTTAATTTATTTGACCCAGTACTGATGATCATAATTTTATCTACCATGTGATTGCCATGTGTACGCCACACCGAATAGCACTAGCTCACATTTTGTTATTGTTGTCGAGAACTTATTGGCATGCAGCCAGTAGATTTTCATCATGTGTTTGATCTTGTATTGAAAAAAAGATCAAACACATCATCATAATCTACAGAGTGCAACCAAAAAACTCTTAAAAACAATTGAAATTTCTTTCAGGAAGCCTAAAACCAAAAGCTGTTTTTGATTCAAAGAGCATCGTAGAGACGATGAACAAATAAGAATAATAATAGATTCACTTATTCATTTTCAATAATGCATTTTCCCCGCCAAATAATCCGAACAAAAGAATCAACCAAGGGTAATCAACTGTTAAACGAATGTATCATGAGTCCTTGAAAAATTAATTAATACTGCTTGTCAAATATTATTGAAGAACAGCAAAGGCGAACGGGATTGTCGCTACAATTCAGAAATCATTGCTTGCATTGCTTTTCTCTCAAAATTACCGTGAGATATCAAGCTACATAGAACTATGATCGACACAAAAGATATTGTCTTAAAAACAGTCAGAAACATTAGAACTTGAATGAATAAAAACATAATGCAAATGAATAAGACTAGAATGAATAGGACACAAGTTAATTTCTACCATTTAAATCATCCAGTACCAAATACCTGAGCAAAATTCGAACCAGATGCATTTAATGGTAAGCTTAAAGACAATGATTCATGACAATTGTCAATTGTCATGAGTTTATCGTCTAGATGTATTGCAAAAGATAATCAGAATAATAATGATCAGAATGATACCTCTACCATTAGGCCTATTTCTTCATGTACTGTAGTACACTACTGCCATTGTAGATTATGCTGATAATACAGATGATAATAATGATATGATAACAATTATAATAATAGTATATACTTATACTAATCGTCATCAAAATCATCATGTTCATATCATCATAAAGATAACAATAATAATGATTATAATAATTACAATAATAACTTATATTAACGATAATAATCATGATAAGGATAATAATCACAATAACAAACATAATAATTACAAAAATAACACTAGACATGTAATACTTGTTTGGAACAAGTATAGGTGGGCTGGTCAACTAAAATTTGAGACAAAATAGAGCAAAAATAAGCGAGATACTGCTTACAAATTCTTAAAATAACAATATCATGTAGATTCATGACTTCACCTTCTATAGGCATAACACCCGAATTATGAAATTTCTGACATGAGGCCTTTAATCGAAATTTTCACTATGATGACGTCATCAAAATGAAAAATGATTTTCATCAAGCTTGTAGAGAATTGTCTTAGCTACAACATATTGAAATTTGAGAGAAAATCGATCAATATTTACAGAGATACAATCAATTTTCCATAAATATGCTGACGTCATAATATGCAAATTCGTATTTTGAGTTCCAAGGCCATTATGATGATGTCACGATACACTTAATGGCCAAATGAGACATGGAATCATATCTCCCACTCATACTCTATCTAAATCTGAAAAAATTGAAGGTCACGGTTGATTGCCCATTTGAATATTCATAGCTTAGTTGCTAAGATTGACGAACTTAGATTACTTCTGAGAAATGCATCATTTGATGTTATTGGTTTAAATGAAACATTTTGCGACTCCATGATTGATGATTCTGAATTGTATATAGATGATTATATTTTATTACGTAGAGACCGTACGAGACATGGTGGTGGTGTGGCTGTATATATATCCAAGAGGTTCAATTATAAAAGAAGGGATGATTTGATTTCATCTACTTTAGAATGCCTTTGGTTTGAATTGCATTATCCAAATAAGTCTCCCATCCTGGTTGGAGAGTTTTACAGACCTCCAAATTCTCACGTTGATTTCTTTGAAGAATTAGACGAAAATTTGGACTCTGCTCTCTCGGAAGATATGAGCTGTATTATTTTAGGTGATTTCAATTGTGATTGTATGCCACACCAACTTGATCTGAATGCTGAAAAGTTAATGTTTTATACAAATATGTACGGGCTAAGTCAGCTAATTGATACTGCCACAAGAGTTACAAATACCTCTTCTACTTTAATTGATTTGATATTTGTATCAGACAAGGAACTTTACAATGAATGGGGAATATTTGAAACTAGCATAAGTGATCATTATTTGGTGTATACGGTTCGCGATTTTAGTGCAAAGATCCATAACAAATCTGAATACGCAGAATTTCGCTCGTTTAAAAATCTTGACGAGGAGAAATTTTACAATGAATTGAGAAGTACTCCTTGGCAGGTCATAAAAGATATAGATAATGTTGATGTTGCGTGGGATATGTGGTTGACTCTATTCAATAATATAATCAACAAGCACATACCAGTATGTAAAAAGCGGATAAGAAAAAAGGCATGTCCATGGATATCTGACGAGATTGTTAAGCTTATGACGGAACGTGATAAAGTTCTCAAAGCTGCTAAAGCTAACAAAAGTGATGATCTTTGGGACACCTACAAATATCTAAAGAATACAGTTATTCATCTCATGAGGAAAAGAAAAAGAGAATATAATGCAGACCAGATCTCGCAAAATCATAACAATAGTAAGCAAATGTGGAGATGTTTGAGAAACCTGGTGCCTAAGTCATTACCTATATCTCCAAATAGCATAAATGTTGATGGTGCTAATGTGTCAGACAATGCAAATATTGCTGAAGCTTTTAATGACTTTTTCATTTCTAATGCTCCTAAGATTACAAAGGACCTGCGAAGGAATAAGTCTCAACTGAGAGTAGACGAGGACAATAATATTGGTCCAACTCATTCGCAATTTAATTTGAATTTGATTACTGAGGATTTTGTATTGAAACAGATTGATAATCTGAGTATAGATAAAGCAACTGGTGAAGATCACATCAGCTGTAAACTTTTAAAGATGACGAAGAAAGTTATCGCAGAGTCTCTTTGTGATATCATTAACAAATCCCTGCCTACAGGAGTTGTTCCACGTGATTGGAAAAAGGCTCGGGTAGTACCAATATTCAAATCTGGAGACATTTCTTCTTTGAATAATTACCGCCCCATTTCAATATTACCTATTGTGAGTAAAATTATAGAAAGGGCCGTCCACCAACAACTCAGTGAATTCTTGGACGTGAATCAATTATTACACCCTAATCAGTCTGGATTTAGACCTAAACATTCAACAGCTACTGCCCTTGCAAAACTTGTAAATCAATGGTCGTTGAATATTGACAACAAAAAAAATTCTGGAGTTGCCTTCATAGATCTTCGTAAGGCTTTTGATACTGTTGACCATGAGCTACTTCTACATAAACTAGCTTGTATAGGTTGTAGTAATAGGACTATTTATTGGTTCAAATCATATTTAGGGGATCGACAACAAGTGACCCAATTCAAAGGAGCCAAGTCGCATCCATCAACCATCAAATTAGGTGTGCCACAAGGTTCAATTCTTGGTCCCCTTTTATTTTCAATATATGTTAATAGTCTACCTGAATGTACTCCTGAAGGTATCATAGATATGTATGCTGACGATACGACACTTACCGTCAGTGCAAATGATGCAACTGTTGTGGAAGAAAAATTAACTGTTGCGTTAAACAGAGTCATGGCATGGATTAAGGAAAATCGTCTTGTTCTTAACACTGAAAAAACTTGTGTCATGTTAATAGGCTCTCCTGCTAATCTCAAGAAAATTGAATCTTTTACCATTTCATTAAACGGCAATTTGATCAAAAGAGTTCAATTCACCAAATGCTTAGGACTTTTGATAGATGAAGAATTGAAATGGTCTAAACAAATCGAAAACGTACTATTAAGTAAACTTACCCAGAAAAACATTAGCATGATAAAGAGAGCAAAAAGTTTTTTGCCTCAAAAATCCTTAAAGTTACTTTATAACAGTCTAGTGTTGCCGCGATTAGATTACTGCTCTGTTGTATGGTCGAACCGATTTCATTCTCATACAACTAAGCTGCAAAAAATTCAAAAGAGGGCCGCAAGAATAATATTGAACAAGACATATGACACACCGTCGGCTGATTTGTTCACAAGTCTTAAATGGATGACACTAGACAAGCGGTTTGAGTTAAGTCGCGTTATGATGATATATAAATGCGTTCATAACTTAGCACCTTCTTACCTTCAGGTAGGCTTAATCAATCCTAATGATGTACATGAGCATCATACAAGGCAAATAGACAGTGGATGTTTACGTGTGCCTAGATTTCACACTGATTGTTATAAGTGTAGCCCAATTGTTTCTTCCATATTTGAATGGAATAAGCTAGATAATTCATTGAGAACGGCTTCCTCTGTCAATTCATTTAAGAGATTGTTTAAACAAAGTTGTAATTTGTGAATGGCTCAGCCGTACATACACTACGTGCATGTTCTGTAATATTTACATGACTTATTCACATAATTGCGACTTAATTAATATTTTCCTATTGACATTACTGTTTACTAGGTTAATGATTATATTTATTTTGCAAACGAGTATTATTTTTGTAACTGTTCTGTATAAATGTTACAAACGATGTAAATATGTTCATTCAGGGCCCCATGGAAGACCACTACTTGTTGGTGAATGGGCTACCCTGTCAAAATATTAGAAATAAATAAATAAATAAATAAATAAAATTCCAAAGAGCTATAATGGATTTTGTATAGGCATGTTTTTGGCCATATATGCTATGTATTAAAAGAGCTCGCGCGCACAGACATTTATCTTAAATTGACGCTCATCTTGTTATTAAAAAAAAAAAAAAAATATGAGAAATATCATGAGAGAAAAAAAAAAGGCGATTCTATGTTTTGTAATGGTGTTACGCGCGAAAACGCGCGCGCATGCGCGTGTGCGCGATTTTTTTTATAAAATGCTTAAAATGACCTGAAACGTATGCAAAATAAATTTGAGACGATTTTGAGCATTTAACATTATTGCGCGCGCACTGACGCGCGGACTTACGCGCATGCACGCGTTTTTTTTACATGAAATTGACTGGACTAATATTGACCTTGATCATGATAAATATGAATGAGAAATAATTTACCGTTATGAAAATATGATCATGAGTACATTTTCAGAAAATTTCACAAAATGGCGCCTAGATGACGTCATCAGTCAAGGTCAAGGTTAAAAACCTTACCGTGTTTTTTTCCATATGCCTATACATATGTGTGCCAAATTTCAAGTTATTTGATTGAGCCATTTTCAACTTATCTTGTTAACAAAAAAGTGGTTAGAAATAAAATAAAGAAACTAGATTTGTAATACTTGTTTGGAACAAGTATAGGTGGGCTGGTCGAACTAAAATTTGAGACAAAATAAAGGGTACATTTGAGATAGCATATTGTCTCAGCTACAACATACTTGAAGTTCAGCGTAAACGAAGCTAAACGACAGAGATATTGCTCGCGAAAGAATCCAGTTTTGAGAAAAACTCATGTCCCATAGAGAATACACGCAAAATGTGAAAAATTGACATGCCTTTTTTAATCGCGAAAATACGCCCTGATGCCTTTGTCAAAATGAAAATTTGACCAATTTTATTTGTAGAGAATGTTGAAGACAATTGATCAATATTTACAGAGAAACAATCAATTTTCCGTAAATATGCTGACGTCATAATATGCAAATTAAAATTTTGAGTTTGGAGGCCATTATGATGACGTCATGAGTTAATTGAGGGTCAAATGAGACATGAAATCATATCTCCAATTCATACTGTATCAAAATATGACCCAAAAATTGGGGTCACCTTGCATCCTAAAGGGCTACAATGGATCTTGTATAGGCATGTTTTTGCCCATATATGCTATGTATTACAAGAGCTCGCGCGCACGGAAATTTATGTTAAACGGTCGATCATTCCATTATTAATAGTCATAAAGAGACAAGCATGGTATCAATTTGTTTGTAAAAATATGTGAAATATTATGAAAGAAAAAAAAATGGCGATTCAATGTTGTGTAATAGTATTACGCGCGAAAACGCGCGCGCCGCGCACATGCGCGTGTGTGTGAGCGATTTTTTATAAAATGCTTAGAATGGCCTAAAACGTATGTAAAATTATTTTGAGATGATTTTGAGCATTCAAAAATTTTGCGCGCGCATTAACGCGCGGACGTACGCGCACGCGCGCGTTCTTTGACCTGAAGTTGACCGGACGGATATTGACCTTGATCATGATAAATATGAATGAGAAATAGCTTTTGGTTATTAAGATATGATCATGATTTGATTTTTGTAAAATTTTACAAAATGGCGCCTAGATGACGTCATCATTAAAGGTCAATGTTGAAAACGTTATTGTGCTTTGTACATATGCCTATACATATGTGTGCCAAATTTCAAGGCATTTGATCGAGCCATTTTCTCGTTATCTTGCTAACAAAAAAGTGGTTAGAAATAAGAAAAATATTTAATAAACTAGACATATAATACTTGTTTGGAACAAGTATAGGTGGGCTGGTCAACTAACATTTGAGACAAAATAGAGCAAAAATAAGCGACATACTGCTTACAAATTCTTAAAAGACAATATCATGTAGATTCATAACGTGAAATAAATTCACCTTCTATAGGCATAACACGCAAATTATGAAGTTTTTGACATGAGGCCTTTAATCAAAATTTTCACTATGATGACGTCATCAAAATGAAAAATGGTTATTACTGCGCTTGTAGAGAATTGTCTTAGCTACAACATATCGAAATTTTGAAGAAAATTGATCAATATTTACAGAGATACAATCAATTTTACATAAATATGCTGACGTCATAATATGCAAATTCGTATTTTGAGTTCCAAGGCCATTGTGATGATGTCACGATACACTTAATGGCCAAATGAGACATGGAATCATATTTCCGACTCATACTCTATCTTAATATGAAAAAAAATTGAGGATCCCGGTGCATTCCAAAGAGCTATAACGGATTTTGTATAGGCATGTTTTTGCCCATATATGCTATGTATTAAAAGACCTCGCGCGCACTGACATTTATCTTGAATTTACGCTCATCTTGTTAATAATGGTCATAAAGAGATAAACATGGAATCAAATTCCTTGAAAAAATATGAGAAATATCATGAAAGAAAAAAAAATGGCGATTCTATGTTTTGTAATGGTGTTACGCGCGAAAACGCGCGCGCATGCTCGTACGCGCGATTTTTTGTAAAATGCTTAAAATGACCTGAAACGTATGCAAAATAAATTTAAGACGATTTTGAGCAATTAAAATTTTTGCGCGCGTATTGACGCGCGGACGTACGCGCACGCGCGCGTTTTTTGATCTGAAATTGACCGGACTGATATTGACCTTGATCATGATAAATATGAATGAGAAATGATTTACCGTTATGAAAATATGATCATGAGTAAATTTTCAGAAAATTTCACAAAATGGCGCCTAGATGACGTCATCAGTCAAGGTCAAGGTTTTAAACCTTACCGTGTTTTCTCCATATGCCTATACATATGTGTGCCAAATTTCAAGTTATTTGATTTAGCCATTTTCAAGTTATCTTGTTAACAAAAAAGTGGTTAGAAATAAAATAAATAAACTAGATTTGTAATACTTGTTTGGAACAAGTATAGGTGGGCTGATCCAACAAAAAATTGAGACAAAATAAAGGGTACATTTGAAATAGCTTTTTGTCTCAGCTACAACATATTCGGAGTTCAGCGTAAATGAAGCTAAAACGACGTAGATATTGCTCGCGAAAGACGGGAATGTAGAATCAAGTTTTGAGAAAAAGTCATGTCCCATAGAGAATACACGCAAAATGTGAAGAAATTAGCTTGCCTCCTTTAATCGCAAAAATACGCCAAGATGCCTTTGTCAAAATGAAAAATTGTGACAACTGGATTTGTAGAGAATTGTCTCAGCTAGGTAATATCAAAATTTTAAAGAAAATTAATCAATTTTTAGAAAGATACAATCAATTTTCCAAAAAAATGCTGACGTCATAATAGGCAAATTGAAATTTTGAGTTCGGAGGCCATTATGATGACGTCATGAGTTAATTGAGGGTCAAATGAGACATGAAATCATATCTCTGATTCATACTCGCTCAAAATATGAAAAAAAAATTGGGGTCACCTTGCATCCTAAAGAGCTATAATGGATTTTGCATAGGCATGTTTTTGCCCATATATGCTATGTATTACAAGAGCTCGCGCGCATTGAAATTTATGTTAAACGGTCGATTATTCAATTATTTATAGTCATAAAGAGACAAACATGGTATCAATTTGTTTGTAAGAATATGTGGAATATTATGAAAGAAAAAAAATGGCGATTCTATGGTGTTTAATAGTTTTACGCGCGAAAACGCGCGCGCATGCGCGTGTGCGCGATTTTTAAAAAATGCTTAGAATGGCCTAAAACGTATGCAAAATAATTTTGAGACGATTTTGAGCATTTTAAAATTTTGCGCGCGCATTGACGCGCGGACGTACGCGCACGCGCGCGTTATTTGACCTGAAATTGACCGGACGGATATTGACCTCGATCATTATAAATATGAATGAGAAATACCTTTTGGTTATGAAGATATGATCATGAGTTGATTTTCGTAAAATTTTACAAAATGGCGCCTAGATGACGTCATCAGTGAAGGACAATGTTGAAAACGTTATTGTGCTTTGTACATATGCCTTTACATATGTGTGCCAAATTTCAAGGCATTTGATTGAGCCATTTTCAAGTTATCTTGTTAACAAAAAAGTGGTTAGAAATAAAATAAATAAATAATAATAAAGGCAATTTTAACAAAATTATAAGGTGGTCTGTATAGATACAGCCCACCTGATAATAATAAAGGCAATTTTAACAAAATTATAAGGTGGTCTGTATAGATACAGCCCACCTGATAAATAAATAAATAAATAAACTAGACATATAATACTTGTTTGGAACAAGTATAGGTGGGCTGGTCAACTAAAATTTGAGACAAAATAGAGGAAAATAAGCGACATACTGCTTACAAATTCTTAAAAAACAATATCATGTAGATTCATAACGTGAACTAAATTCACCTTCTATAGGCATAACACGCAAATTATGAAGTTTTTGACATGAGGCCTTTAATCAAAATTTTCACTATGATGACGTCATCAAAATGAAAAATAATTATTACTGCGCTTGTAGAGAATTGTCTCAGCTACAACATATCGAAATTTTGAAGAAAATTGATCAATATTTACAGAGATACAATCAATTTTACATAAATATGCTGACGTCATAATATGCAAATTCGTATTTTGAGTTCCAAGGCCATTGTAATGATGTCACGATACACTTAATGGCCAAATGAGACATGGAATCATATTTCCGACTCATACTCTATCTAAATATGAAAAAAAATTGAGGATCCCGGTGCATTCCAAAGAGCTATAACGGATTTTGTATAGGCATGTTTTTGCCCATATATGCTATGTATTAAAAGAGCTCGCGCGCACTGACATTTATCTTGAATTTACGCTCATCTTGTTAATAATGGTCATAAAGAGATAAACATGGTATCAAATTCCTTGAAAAAATATGAGAAATATCATGAAAGAAAAAAAAATGGCGATTCTATGTTTTGTAATGGTGTTACGCGCGAAAACGCGCGCGCATGCTCGTACGCGCGATTTTTTATAAAATGCTTAAAATGACCTGAAACGTATGCAAAATAAATTTGAGACGATTTTGAGCATTTAAAAATTTTGCGCGCGCACTGACGCGCGGACGTACGCGCACGCGCGCGTTTTTTGACCTGAAATTGACCGGACTGATATTGACCTTGATCATGATAAATATGAATGAGAAATACCTTTTGGTTATGAAGATATGATCATGAGTTGATTTTCAGAAAATTTCACAAAATGGCGCCTAGATAACGTCATCAGTCAAGGTCAAGGTTAAAAACCTTACCGTGATTTGTCCATATGCCTATTCATATGTGTGTCAAATTTCAACGCATTTGATTGAGCCATTTTAAAGTTATCTTGTTAACAAAAAAGTGGTTAGAAATAAAATAAAGAAATAAAGGCAATTTTAACGAAAACATAAGGTGGTCTGTATTATATACAGCCCACCTGATAATAAAGGCAATTCTAACGAAATTATAAGGTGGTCTGTACGTTATACAGCCCACCTGATAAAGGCAATTTTAACGAAAACATAAGGTGGTCTGTATTATATACAGCCCACCTGATAATAAAGGCAATTCTAACGAAGTTATAAGGTGGTCTGTACGTTATACAGCCCACCTGATAAATAAATAAATAAGTAATAAAGGCAATTTTAACAAAATTATATTGTGGTCTGTATTAGATACAGCCCACCTGAAAATTTACTGTTCATAGATGATCTTAAAAATAATTAGCAATTTTCTAGGTGTAAACTTTTTTTTGACTCACACTGTATAATCGCTATGGCGAACCTAGACATGAAACCAGTTATTACTCCGCGTTATAATCCAACGGCGACCCGTACGGGCTGTAAAGATAGGGATACGCCCTAGGGTGACCCTGAGGCCACCGCAGATTCTCTGCGGCCGCCGCGAGTATCTCTCGATTTCGGAGACGTACGGCCGCCGTATCCTAGCCGTAGAGCAAATGTGACCATGCATTAGAATAGTTACTGATCTCCCCACAAATTTAAAGAAAGAATGGTTCTTGTTAGAGAAAACAGCGTATCAAATCAGACGAAATGAGCAGAAATCAACCAGAATCCGGCTGGTGGGCACCAAATTTCGAATAGAAAGTAGAGAAAAGGGAACAGCAATGGCATGGAGGCAAGTGGTTGATTAGAGTACCCAAAATGTTTAAGCATGTCAAACAGAATTCACTGAAGAAACGAAAACAACTTTCATTTCGAACATGTAACACATTAATGAAACTGTCTTGAAAATGAGGTTGTTGAAATAAATTAATGATGCGCTCCAACAAAAACTAAAACAACAACAACAACAACACATCTATAAGTAATATGTATGCAGATATCAAATTTTTCGTTGTACACAAGAGATCAAGAAAGTAGTGTTATACTATTGAATGAATACTGTTTCGACCGATGACTTACATGAGCCTTATAACTAGATATATAGATTTTGGAAAGAAAATGGACAGGTGTCAATATTTGTTCTACATATCAATGCCAGTTCGAAATACCGGGGGATAAATACAAAAGAAGTGAATTAATGCTGTGTACACTTATGCGGTGGTCACAACCCATCGTACTTGCAAGTGCGTGCTGTCTACGTGCAAAAACGTGGGCAAAATTTAAGTATCCATACGTGGTGAGTATCGCCTCCGTACGGATTTGGGAGCACGAAGACACATCGTAGCACTTTTAGTGAACGAGGAACTTTCGCTGCGTTCGGGCTGCGGTCGGGTTACCGATTCACCCCCAGTGCGTGTGACGCGCGTGCCCGGTACTGCCAACGAGCGCACAACGCAGTGACTCCGTGCGTCTTTTAAAATTTGTTTCTCACGGTCACTTGCTCTACGGAAGGCGCACTTTGCACGTGCGTGATGCGCACGTGATAAGTGGGTGGTCCGTTCTTACTCGCCACTTTCCCAGTTCAACTGTCCAATGAGCACTCAGAACTCACGTGGAACGTACCGAGTAAGCACGTGTTCCGCACTTACAACGCACGTTGTGCGCTCTGATTTATGCTGTATGTAGTCTCTGCGGTGAAATGGGCGGCATCTTGAGGCAGCAGCAGCTGGGACTTCTGGAGAACATCGGAATCTCCTCCTATATATACCCCGACATCGGGCGGAAAAACTCACCGATTTAATCGAACGTGCACGCACTTACAACGTGCGAGTAAGTAAGGACACCGTACGTGAGCAGCACGTGTAAGTACGGCCTCCGTACGATAAGGTGGCAACCGCACGGAGACCGTACGTTGTAAGCACGTTGTAAGCACGTACAACGCACTTACCACGTGCGCAACGTACGATGCACGCAACCGCTCACGTCCAGGCGTGGCGTGCGGGCCACGTACTACACCGTGCGTTGCCGGTACTCCCTCCCTACCTTAGCCACTCCCTCCCTCCGTTTTCAGAAAAACGTGGCCGCCGTGCCCTCCCCAAAAACCGTGCGGACTAAAAACACGATGTCTGTTTCCCCCAATTCGATAGACACGTTTATACATTATACATATATATATATTATAAATTACAAAACGCTTAAATACAGCCCCGGCATAGCACCTGAAGAGCTCTCCGAACGCTGCTGAGATGTGTGAGATCACAGTATGGACATGATTTGCACAAGCAGACGATGTCCCATGACATCTCACACATTTTCAGTGCCTGTGTTTTCATCTTTTCTTGAGTTCTTTTTATTACTTCACTACCGTCAGGCTAAATGTATAATATATTGCCTCACTCTAAACCCCGCGCATGGTTTTATTTTGATGACAAATGCAGCGATACAAAAATAAAGGAATCTGTCGCTTGTAAAAAAAAAATAAGACGCCATTGTATATTCAGCTGCACACACCGCGGTATGTTCGGCGTTTCAAGAGGGAACAAATGCCGTCGTTAATATCATTCCAGGGGTTTTTCAATTTGATAGTCTGGTTTCTTTGATTGTTAATTAACCCCTATCCTGTGTATTTACAAGCAAAAGATTTTAGTTATTAGAATCAGGTCATACCCCCTTTTGAATGGTTTGACATGCCATTACATCTATATACACTAAACTCATTATAATTTGACAAATAATAGCTTCTTTATAGGACGTCGTCTGTTTGAGCAGTTTTGGTCCATATTGTGACGTCATTAAAACATCGTTATATTTCCGGTGAATCTCAGGTATATCCCAGCTGCTATGGAGGTGGTTGTATTTGTATTTTTATATATCACCCGATCAGGCGCGTACGCAGGATTTTTTCAAGGGGGGGGTTTTAACATTTATAAATCGGTCCGAAAATTTCGCAACGACTCAGCCAGCCGCTGAATAAGCGGGGGGGGGGGGGGGGGGGGGGGGGGGGGGGGGGGGGGGGGGGGGGGTAAGAGGACACTTTTTTTTTGTTTTTTTGGTCTCGAAATTTGGAAATTTGACATTTTGCTCCGTTGGGGGGGGGGTAAGGTCACCTTTTTTAGGTCGGCCATGGGAATAATTTTTTTTTTTTTTTTTTTTTTAATAATTAAAAAAAAAAAAAAAAAAAAAAAAAAAAAAATCCAAAAGGGGGGGGGGGGGGGGTTTTAGGTTTTTTTTAGGGGGGTTTACACACAAAAAATTTCCAAAGGGGGGGGGGTTTAACCCCCCAAACCCCCCCCCCTGCGTACGCGCCTGCACCCGATATGTAGTTGACCTAAAACTTGTCCGATGGTCATCTGTTAGCTTACCAGTTCCTAGTGATACTTTAGTTGACATTTTCTTTGAATTTCCACTTTAAAGCATATACACCGATAATCATACCAACTTTTAAATTTTCGTCCCAAATGCATCTGAAAGATATTTAAAAAAAAAATTTGTTTGAGTAAAGTAGCAATAAAACTGTGACAACGCTTACCCCTTTATCAGAAAGTTTTTAGAATTGCCCCCCCCCTCTTTTTTTTGGGTGGTGATCTTCTCCTGCTATACGATAGGGCTATAATACGTACCTCTTTGTTGGGTTGCGTATCATTAGAATAAACTTTGCGTTGGGTTGAAGAGCGTGCATAAGATCAGCGTTGGTGTAGGGGGGTTCCGCAGCATACGGAAAAGTCTTTATCCATTCTCGTCCAATGGCGTAAACAGTTGATATAGAAGCATCACCTGGTTAAAGAGTTGGTACAGTCTACTTTTTTATGTTAAGGTTAAGTAACAAAAGTTGGTAAGGAAAAGGTTACGTACTATAGTTTTCTCTGTTATCGTAATCTCATTTTGACGATGATGATAAAGTTTCTTTAATTTCTAATTAAGAAACAATTCCTTCACTTTTCAAAGTAATTTCTAGCATAATATACCTCACTTTAGAAATCCAGCTATCTGATTGGTCGAAATAGGAGTCGTGATTTTAGCCATTCCCTAAAATGCCAAAACCGGTCAATAGTCTTTTGAAAAAATCCCTAGGACACTTTTCAAAAGACAATTGACTGGTTTTGGCATTTTACGTATATGCGTCTCAAAGGGAAGGATTTTAGCAAACAAACTCGGCACGCCTCGGGGCGATAGCACGATCATGTAACCTCCCCTTGAGCTTATAAAAACAACTATGTCTCTCATAGCAGTCATTATTACTATATTAGTATTTTAAGAAAACAGACTGTCCCTTATACACACCTTGCATCCACGAATGATCTGCCTAGTCTTATCCCAACATAGAAGCAGTGATAATATTTTACCCCTTTCCCCATCATCAAAGAATATTGCTTTAAAACCGAATGTTTTCTTTCTTTTCAAAAAGTTGGACTGCCACCATGTTTATATCCCCTCCTAATAGGATAGTTACATTTACCATAATGACATCTATTTTGGAGAGATCAAATATCGAGAAAGAAACTAATGAGCAGATAATTAAATTGTTCTGCCTTATCTAAATATATAAATTGCGGCTGAAGTCAGAGTTTCAATTTGTAACTGCTTAAAATTCGGCACCTGAGATTTATTTCGTATTATTAAACTCGAACACGATTGGAACGTGTACCATACTCACCAAACACCTTTGGGTGGTAACCAATCCCTTCTTTGGTATTAATCCTGTTATTTATTATGTCTGGAACAACTGATGCTTTATATACATTAAGGTACCATTCCAGAGAACTATCGTCCGTTCCACCAGTGTGACTGCGGGCTTGGAGTACTTCATGAAAACAAAACAACAATAAAGAGTCACACCGATATTAAGAGAAGTTCTCCTGCTCTTGAGCTTGAGCAGGAGAATTTCATTGCCTATTTCTCTTCTTTCTTTCGGCTATTTCTCCTCTGTACCATTCATAGTGGCCGTTTCATCGAATGCGTCCGGATGCATCCGATGAAAATTAGCGCCCTATATGAAAGGGGTATTATAATAGCCGATAGAAAGAAGGGAAATAGGCGATGAAATTCTCTTTCTATCGGTGTACTCCGATGAAACTGCCAGTATGAATACAATAAAGAAGAATACAATAAAGAGACCCTACTTCGCCATATTTACGAAGTTGTCTGATCCCCAAGGAAGCTGCCATTTTGTCGACATTTCCCTTCAAAACTTCCGGGTTGTGACGTATCGCATGGAGAACTGATGTATCTATATGCAATACACGTCGAACATGGTGTACTGCCAAGTGTTTGGTTGTAATAATTGTTCCTCGAAAACCAAGGGGAAATCGTTTCATCGGTTTCCAGACCATATTCAAGCTATAGGTAGCTGCTCTGAAGGTGGATAAACAAAATTCTGGAGAAAAAAACCCAAGTACGATGGGGAAAATGATGTGATCTAAAGTGATCATTTTACAGTTTACAGCTGGGAAACGTACGTACGCAAAAGCAGTCGAATTCATGCGATAAGTCACAAAACGGGCCGTGCGCAAACACAATGGCGACGTTCTGAAAATTCTCAGAGCGACGAAAGACGAAGGATTCTGAAGAAGAGATACGTCCTCCCTTTCGTCAAATGTATGATGCTTTATAATTTTCAGATGTTTTGAATGGCCTACAAACTGAAATGAACATGTAGTTTGAGGTTAATTCTCCTTTGAGTTAATCTTTCACTTTTTCCGTCATCCATTTGAATCAAACTGTTAAAGTTTTATTATTGTTTGTATTAACTGTTTTCTTGATTTGTCTTTGCAGAATAAATGATATTAATGATGGTGACGATGATTATGATCATGATAATTAGTAAAGATGATATTAAAAGTAATGATAATAGTAACAATAACAACAACAACACTATAACAATAATAATGATATTAATAATAATAACAATAATAATAATAATGGTAATGATATAAATAATAAAGACTCTACTTTCAGGTCGGTGTATGGGTATGGCTGTATATCCATTTCTTCTAGGTCCCCACCAGTGGGGTTCTTTGGCTACCTTTGCGATGACGTCAGGGTGAGCGGTGATCTTGTCCCACATGTCTGTCGTCCCACACTTGTAATTGCCAAGGATATAGAAGTAAGGCAGACAATTTAGTTCCGTCTCACCTCTCAACCAACAAGGATTCTTGAAATTGTCCAGGAAACGTAGGGGAATCTTTTCGAAAAGCTGCAGAAAGATTGCAAAAGAACATTAACAAGTTCAACGTCATCATTTAATGACGGTTTGATGTATTACTTTATCCAGAATGCTTTAGGGGTCATTCCATGAGGCTGGCGCCAAAAGATAACGATGGCCGTGTAATGCTTTCCAAACGTTTGCTCAATATGCTTTTTTGTTTTACCATGCATTGTTACACTGACTCATCATTTATATGACATTTCTTAACCTTTGGGACTGTGATATTGATTCTCCATGAAGCCAGAGTATTCTAAACATAGTTGGCTATGCCTTTTATGCTCAACTCAATTGCCCGACTCGAAATATTACAAAAACAAAAAGAACAGAAAGCATATCCAAGTTCATTCCTATTTGCAGTGCATTGTGCCGATCATGGAAAGGGCGATTTAATTAAAAACAAGCATTAAACTCTCAGTAGATCAGCCAGACATAAAAATAGCTCTGGAAAAAGATTCCATAGCATCCATGCTAAAAACTCTAGCAAAAAATACTAAGGCATGCGATAGGGGTGGATACCACACGCACTTTTTTACTAAAAATTACTTTTTTGGCTCAAAATTTGAAAAAATGTCAAAATTCACGATTTATATTTGTTTACCTAATATGTATTATCCGCTAAAATGCTTCCAATTGATATAATTTTTGTTTTGAGTTTGAAGTAATACACCTGGTTAACTTAATATATATTTGAATGTTGGATATCGCAGACATATTATGTATGACGCAATGAAACATAAATGTGCGATTTACTAAGAATATGGGTTAAAAAATCTACCTATATTGCAAAGTCTGTTTTACACACCATGAATCTGACCATTGAAACCCCTTTTCTAGATTAAACATATGATATATGCTCTCATGCTACACACAGGAAAGAAATGATCAGACAATGTAATGGATACATAATTTTATGTTATCCCAAGTGAATTGATGTCTTTTTACAGGATGCGCATTTTGAGTGAAACGTGTACATCTACAGAGTGGACATGGGACAAAACTGAAATGGCTCCCATCCCTTAGACAAAATCTTAATCTTTTTCTGTCAGTTAGGACCCTTAGATATCAGAGTGCGTTGTTTGACATAAAGTTGGCGGTGGGTGTGACCACTAGGGCTATTACCTTGGTAACGGATCAAGAACAAAATAACTTAGATAATAAGATAATACATATTTGGTCGAAAATTTAAAAAATTTCATTCTTTCAAAGTTCGAGGCAAAAATGACATAATTAGTGTAAGAAAAATGCGCGTGGCATCCACCCCTACCTTATTCCACGGTATTCTGGATGAGCTCTAGCATGGATGCCATGAATTGTCCCCCAAATGCCGTTCAAAGTCACTTATAAATGTCATTAGAAAATTAAATATATGTTCTAACTATAGTTTTATGATCTTGGAACAAATGATTTAACATTTGAGCCCTTAAAATTAAAAAAATGGTACCTGAGACATTTCTTTATCATAGCCTTACGCCCACAATGTACCATTGTGTTTTTATACCGAATATACCGAAAATACTCTAATTACCCCCAAGAAATAGTTTAAAACAGTCTTCTGGAGTAGCTAATCATTTTGGGCCCTTTTGGAGCAACTTCGGGGCACTTGTGGTCCTCTGTGGGCCTTAACCTATACCACATGACATTGTATTGTTTGTTAGTTTTTAAACCAAATAAATATTTTCATCCACAAAACTTATTCTTAAATGCACGAAACAATGGTGGGCCCCTAAAATATAAAGTCGGTGTCCTCGTTTTCAACATCAAATTTTACTTAGGAATCCGCACCGTTTTCCTGATGGAGTCGTATGCGTATCTAGCTAGAGATAATGGAACGTATTCATAAAACTAGTAAAAAAAAAACATAGGAATAATAATATCTTTAAAGCGCTTAGAGACGATATTTCGAATTAAATAACATAACATTACGAACCAGAGCAAATAACACTGAGTTCCAATTAGAAATCTATTTATTCAGATGGTCATATCTCAGCCAATACTTCACATATTCAATTGGGTTTCGATATGTGTACTTTACTTTTGATGCTCTTTCGGAAAATGAAGTAAAATTTGGGAAATTCTTTAAAAAAATAGAGTTTGATGACGTCACAGCTTCGGTACTCTATAATGATAATAATAATTTTAAAAACTTATAATAATAGGTCTACTGATGTTTCTTAGCGCAGTACTATTATTATGATCATAAATATTACAAGGTTGCAGTGTGTACAAATCTATAGTCCGATATGTCAAATATGTCAATGTTTAGTTTTGATGAATGTTATATTTTTATATATTCCTTGTATTTTTGTATATCACAAAATTGTTATGTCGTTCTAGAGGGCGTACTTGGAAAGCAGTTTTGTTAAACTGTATGTACCTACCCTCTATTTTAAATAAAACTTGAATAAATAAATAAATAAATAAATAGGTCTGTGTCATATTTGCATTCTACATCAAGATATTCCCGTGTACTGCCCATAGCTGATATCACACAGGAATCGACACAAGCAACTGGCGCATTGGTATTACACATGGCACTCAAGGTAGGCAGGAAATCAAAAGAAACATAGTTCGATGCCCGTTGCAGAATTGGCGTCATTTTAAATCCATTTTCACCATTGCTAACCAAGCCTATGAAGAAACATGCGCCCAGCTATCCAACACAAATATTAACACTTTTCATTTTTCTTTTAACGTTTGTAAGATGTCACTTTCTCATGATGTCGCGTCAAAGACCACACCTGTTGGTGACGCAGTCTGACGCTAATAATTGACGCATTGTCGTCAACGGCATAATGCCTGTAGCACACAATGTGTCATTTGCCTTGACTGAGTAGTTGTTTAATGGGGCCTTTGACCCTATACGTAAGAGTAACACTACAAAAAGTGATTGTCAATTGAAGAGTTCCAACATTGCTTAGAATGTATTGGCACATGCACCAATTTCCTTTAGAGACTTGAGTACCAAAGGTAATAACGAAATCGAAATGACGCCTCGTGTGAGATAGGGTTTATTAAACACGTAAATGATATTTACCTCAGGAGCAGATGCTACTAGTTCCCTTGTTGCACCCGGCATCTTAGGCCACTTACAGGAGCTTGCTCTACAGTTCCCTTCACTGTCTGTCGAGAACAGATCCGTGTAATTGGTCGGAACGTCCCTCTGATAGGACACAGTGTAATGTGGCTCTACTTCCATCGGGACTACATTCGGAGGCCGAAGAGGACCAACTTCGGGTGACTTTCTTCTCAACTGATCTTTGACAGATTGGTTGAAATTCAGTGTATCAGGAAAAGTTCGCTTATTATCGACATTTGTCAGTACTACTGAATCCCTTGACAAACGGCCAATTTGGTTTTCAGAATGCATGTCGCATGATCTTTCAGCTGGCATGTAGTTAAAACAGATACACAGGAGCACTGCTTCAGATATCACTAGGGTTAGAATGACTCTCTGAAATATAAATTGATATGCTATCAATCATAAGCATTCATACAATATTATACGCGAAGTGCATTGGATATCGACGTTCTGAAACACATAAATAGTTAAAGAATCACAAGGATTTATTTAATAATGCGAACGAAATAATGTGAAATTGCTAGGGTACACAATACAATCTTTTATAGAGAAATTGTAATTTTTCAAAATAGGACGTATTATATAGGCTGTAACCGAAAACAAAATACTAGAGAACATAGATTTTGGAATTAAGAATTCATTTTATTTTCTTCTTGTATCAAATAAAATGAAAATCAATGTTTGGATTTGAATAAAGCGGATCGAGGCGAGATCTCCTTCGAGCACCAGAGTAGGATTGCGATGGGGTCCCTATAACCAGATAATTCGGACCCACAATATATAATGATATAATGTGCACATAAATATGTAGAAGAATGAAAGTTACAAAGGAGACGAAACATGTCGTTATGTAATATGTTTAAATCTCTCTCTCTCTCTCTCTCAACAACAAACAAACAAACAAACAAACAAACAAAAGTTCAAGGCAAGGTTGAGTTGAGTTTATGTTATTTATACACGGTAGAAGTCCGAAACAATTCGAAGACTGGTCTCAAGCAGGGCCGTATTGATAAAAAGCAACAAAATTATGACATCTAAACAAAGGTAATATAACACTGACAAATTTACAACCATAACACAACAATATATAGAAAATAAGCTAAAACACTTTAGTAATTATTATATTGATAGGCCTAAAAGATCCCGTAACTTGCTGCTTTTATAATATTAAAAACGAAATAAGTTATGAACATCAAAATCTTTAAATATATAAAGTAGAAACAAAATGAAGTATAACAAGAAAATAAATAAGTTAAGAACATAATATGTTTATTCACGGCTGATAAATGAGGAAACGACAAACAGTTCGAATTATGCATTTTTCGTAGCTTTTATTTAAGATTGGATTCTGTCATTTCTACATCATTTTACCATTAGCGGTACATGAATTCACGCCAATATTATAATTGCATTACACACAGATTTGAGTATCCAACCCAATAAGCCAGTTCACGGTTGCAGTCTGAGCATGAGCAGATCAAGGTCATTGCAGAACAAATTGTGAAATACACGGAGACGGAATACTGGATACGTGCTCATGAAAGTTATGTAATCATTATTCATTTATGCACAAGCAGAGCACTCCATGATACCATAGACGTAATAGAAATGATGATACACAGGTGGAAGTATTCTTTGAAAAGGGGAAACAAAGGCTAAGTATGCAGCATCTCCATCGCTGTAGGAGTGATAATTTCAAAATGTGCAAAGTGGGACCTCTTCATGTTTTGAAGATCTGTGGATATTCGGGGTCATTGCAGCCATGTGCTAACCGTGAACTGGTCTATTACAGAACTAGTGCTTAAATCTAAGCTGAAAATGAGGAATCATGTGAATAAATGTAATCTGCACCCCATACATAAACCTTAAAATCAAAATATGTGAAATCCAATCATGATTCCCCTCGGTTGATTCTTTTGTTCGGATTATTTGGCGGGAGAGAATGGAAGTAAACGGTCTCACGCTTATGCTATGGTCACATTACCCAAAAGTAGCCTGCTCGGCGGCCGAGCGGCGAGTTTTTAACCAATTTTGCCCGGCGGCTGCCCGGCCACCGAGCGGCGGCCGCCCAGGCACTGCTCGTTTTTAGGGCATCGCTTGGTCGCCGCTGAAGTTTTAGCGCGGAGTTAAAATTTGGGCGGCGCCTCTCATTTTTCACTCGCCGCCAAAAATACGCTCGGTGCCTGGGCGGTCGCCGCCCGGGCACCGACCTAATTGCTGGGCGATGCTTAATTCCAGCAGCGACCGAGCAGGCTACTGATCGGTCGGTCGCTGCTCTGATTTGTGATCATAGCTTTAACGACGTTGTATCATTATTCTTAGTGTTCATCGTCCCTTACATGCTCTTTGAATCAAAAACAGCTTTTATTGTTAGGCCTCCTGAGGGAAGTTTCAATTGTTGTTAAGTGATTATTGGTTTCACCCTGAAGATTATTATTATGTGTTTGATATTGTTTTCAATAACAAAATCAAACTGATGATAATAGACCAGTTCATGGTTAGCACATGTCCCAAATGACCCCGAATATCCACAGATCTTCAAATCATGAAGAGGTCCCACTTTGTACATTTTGAAAAAAATCACTCCTACAGCGATGGATATGCGCTACATACTTAGCCTTTGTTTTCCCTTTTCAAAGCATACTTACACCTGTGTATGCACTGCTTGTGCATAAATGAATAATTATTACATAACTTTCATGAGCACGTATATCCAGTATTTTGTCTCTGTGTATTTCATAGCCTATAATCTAGGCGGAGTGCCGAGCTTTTTTCTTTGCTGCTAGACTAACCTTAAGCAGAACGTCTGATACGGCGAGACTACGAACCGTGAGCCGCGAAGCGGCTCACCGCCTATAATCACTGGTCTAGCTAATCAATAATCATATATATTCAAAATGGCGGATCTATGAATCATTCAACAGCCCTACCAAATAAGGTACACCTATGTTACGTTCGACCAATCAGATATAAGAAGCCGCAACGAAAAAAGATTGCGCTCGTCCATTACTAAATAGGGGTAATAAAAAGGAAGAAGGGGAGATGAAACCAAAAAAATCTTGCACTCTTTCCAAAACCATTAGGTAATGCAACAAAAATATCCCTGCCGGCTTCAATAACGCTACGAATAGCGGATTCCTGCAGTTCTCTGAATTTTCCATTAGGAATGCCTAGTTTGTTGGCCGCATATGATAAACTTTCTCGCAGAAGATCGTCGTCGCATGAACTACCCGCCTTCTTGGATGAAGAAAATGACGTAATGTCACGTGATTTATAATATGCATATGCATAGACTCTTCTCCATACGTGTTTCTGATTGGTTGAGTTCATTTCGTATTCATGAGGTTTTTTCGTACGAAAAACTGCCACGAATTCATGGTCGATAATAAAAAAACAACGACTAAAGCTTGACCAGTGATTATAGGCGGTGAGCCGCTTCGCGACTCACGGTTCGTAGTCTCGCCGTATCAGACGTTCTGCTTAAAGTTAGTCTAGCAGCAAAGACAAAAGCTCGGCACTCCGCCTAGATTATAGGCTATGTATTTCACGAATTCTTCTGCAATGACCTTTATCTGCTCATGCTCAGACTGCAGCCGTGAACTGGCTTATAATCTACTGGGTGAAAGTCGATAATTCTTTACAATCATACTACATTGACAAGCAGTCCCGCCCCCCCCCCCCCCCCCACTCCGAGAACGGACGGACCCCATGCGTGTTGCCAAAATGTCCTTTTCGTAACAAAAGAAAAAGGTCGACCCGTATTGACTTTACACACCGGACTTTTGCTGAAAGGGGGGGGGGGGGGGTGCTGAAAAAGGCTCGTATACAAAAGAAAAAGGTCGAGCCGTATTGACTTTACACACCGGACTTTTGCTGAAAAGTGGGGGGGGGGGGGGGGAGGTCGGTTGGAACACGCATATCATATGCGTACCCTAAATAACACTGAGTGGGGGGGGGGGGGCCGGGCATGCAGTATTAATTAATTTAACAGTTGATTCCCCTTGGTTGATTCTTTTGTTCGGATTATTTGGCGGGGGAGATAGAAGTTAACGGTTTCACGCTTAACGACGTTGTATTATTATTCTTATTTGTTCGTCGTCTCTACGATACTCTTTGAATAAAAAAACAGCTTTTATTGTTAGGCTTCCTGACAGAAATTTCAATGTTTGTTCAGAAATTTTGGTTGCACTCTGTAGATTATGATGATGTGTTTGACCTGTGTTTGATCTTCTTTTCAATAACAAGATCAAACACATGATGAAAATCTTCTGGGTGCATTCCAATAAGTTCTTTACAACAATAACGAAAAAAGAGGTGCTATTCGGTGTGGCATATGGCATACACATGGTTGATGTAACCTGCGCTTATGTGTATGCTATGTTTTTTCGCGGCAAATTAACAGTAGGGTAAGTTAGGATGGCCATTTTTTTGCAATGAATAATGTTGTAGAGTGAATATATCTTTTGCTAGTTTGTACCATCAAACAAGGAGGTCTACAGGTATGAAGTAATTATAAACTGCTGTCTTTAAGACAGGATATTTTGTAGTGAGTGAGACACAGGGATGTCTTTTGTTGGACATTTTGTGTTGCAAATGAGGTACATAAATACATTTGGGAAAGTATAGAGATTGAAGAAATGTCGGAATCAAAACGTTGACTTATATGATGTCATGTGAAAGTCATTATATACGATATATTCATGATTCTTTTTGTTTCTTCTTGCAGAGGTTTTGTTCCCCTTATTTCAGATAACCAATATAAATTGACTCGCCCTTTTGCTGCCTGTTTGTAAGCGTACCCCCCCCCCCTCCGAGCACAGACTACGACATGTATACTTGCACATTCACCCCATACTATATCACAATAATATAAGTGAGACAATACTAGTGAATAATAAACCAATTGTATATCATATTCATTTACTATATTTCTTATATGTTTTAGCATATATAATCCGTTACTTGCTATTTTTTTATGAATAGAATTAACATGTTCCTGCCATGAGAACCTTTCATCTAAATTTTCCCCAAGATGTCTACACCTATATAGAGTGGTGAAGTGTGACGTCGTCAAAAAATCTATTTTTATTTTTTTTGAATTTCTCAATTTTTTCTTCATTTTCCGAAAGAGCATCATAATGTCCAAATGTCGAAAACCAATTGAATATATTTACTATAGGAACTCAGTGTTATTTGCTCTGGCCCCTAACCATTACGAGCCAGAGCAAATAACACTGAGTTCCTATAGGAAATATATTTATTCAGATGGTCATATCTCAGCCAATACTTAACATATTCAATTGGTTTCGACATTTGGACAAATAAAGAAAAAATTGAGAAATTCCAAAAATAGATTTTTATGACGTCACAGCTTCGGTACTCTATAGTATCACTACTGTATATATTCTATTATAATTATATTCTATTCTAATGATCTAAATTTACCCCAAGGTGTCTACACTTACTAACTTGAGTTAACAAAGAAGTATCTATACATTATTATAGTCAAGTTTAAATCAGTATCTTAAACTTTGTCCAGACAGTGTTATTTAGGGTACGCATATGCGTGTTCCAGCCGACCCCCCCCCCCCCCCCTTTCAGCAAAAGTCCGGTGTGTAAAGTCAATACGGCTCGACCTTTTTCTTTTGTTACGAAAAGGACATTTTGGCAACACGCATGGGGTCCGTCCGTTCTCGGAGTGGGGGGGGGGGGGGGCGGGATCTGTGTTAACTTATTATGGGCGTTCCCAACTCAAGCTATGCTTTCCGGGTTTTCGCCTCTATCCGTATCTGAATTATTTACTGTATACTCTATGTTGAAATAATTGTTACATATATCATGTATATATACTGTGTTTCATATTGTACTGTTGAGAAGGAAAAAAATGTTAATAAATACAAAATACAAATAATTAGGCACAATTCCTGTAAGCAAAGACGAATTTATTATTGACATCAGATGCTGCACAATGTACGGGGCGGCCATTCTAATCAGCTTAACTGGAACCATGTCACATGTCAGAGTAAATTAAGTATTATGAAATTCATATAATCTACAAACTTTACATTGCATTTCATCTGCTGCACTTATGTCAAATCTATAGGCAAAAAAAAGACATAACAAGAAAAATGAACCGGCCTATGGATGAAGCAACCACATGACCACAAGGGTTAGATAATCCGGAGATGATCGTACCTTAAAACCGCCTTCCCCGGTTCCATTTGTTGTAAACATAGAATTTATTGCCAAACGCGATTCTCATTCCTTTCTAATATACTCTGCAACTATGCGAAATACATCCATCGTTACTGATCAAAGTCATATCAACATAAACAAAACAAAGTAATAGGAAACTCACTCTAAAATCTAGCCATTTTCCAGCCATTTTTGTATTTGTATTTCCAGAAATTCAGACACTGCGAGCAAAATTTTCCCGGATCAATCATCAAACAGCGGGACTTGCATCGCTGAAAAAGTAGACAGACAAATAAACTGCACTACCGGGTATGATATTAATATCATAGGACAGCACTTGAAAATGCATGAAATAATACGGGTTGCATTATGTGTCCGCAAATCAACCGTATCAACTCTTGTTTTTTTTGTTTGTTTTTTGGCTGCGCGCGCTGGTGGCTGCCCGCCCACACTGCACTACTCTCTAATTTATCACTGATTTTGTTGTTTTCATGTGTCATCTCCATTTCTATTTTTTATATTTCATTGTAATTATATCCTGGATATTACTAGTCAAATTTGGAAGCATTTAGGTCAGTATTTTTGATGTACTTATCTTGTGAAGTTTTCGAGATTGCTTGAGGTTGTACTCACACATACAGTGTACAGTAGAAGCCATGCTATACACATGTCATAGTGTAGTTGGTTTGCTCACTCATGAGTAAAGTCTGTACTGCCTTTTCTTTCTTTGTTTGTTTTTGATAGGGCTGTACTATCACAATGAATCTCACCACTTCAGTAGCTTTTGTGTGCTGTGTGGTCATGTTGTTCTATTAGGTTCATGGTTGTACTGTAGGTGTCATGTAATGCAGCAATGGTGCCATGCTTCTGATCTGGTTTCTGATCCACATGTACAAAATGTTCCCTACATGTATTTAAAAGCTAGACCTGATGCATGCTCGTTGATGTTGAAATTGAAAGGAAAACATTTTTGAGCTCCAATACAGTTATACGCTAACAGTGTATCCACTTATTTTGATTTTGTTATCTGGCGATGTGAATCCGAACCCAGGCCCTGTCACACATAACTCGGCCTCCTCGGATAACGAACAGTACGATATATTCTATCATACAAGTATGACAGTAAAACACTTCACTCCTTTAATTCTCGTTCATTCTCGCTACTGTGGCGTGAACAGATTGAGGAATTATGTAATATGATTATGTCTTTAGGTATTAACAGACATGACAGAGGGCGGAAGACACATCGAGGTATGAAGGGGGGCCGTGATCGTTTTAATGACAACCTAAAACTTGGTATGCTGAATTGCCGTTCTGTTCGCAATAAATCTACCTTATTAGAGGAATTTATTATTGACCATTATTTAGATTTTACATGTGTTTGCGAAACTTGGCTAATTGCATCAGACGATGCGCAGTGATTGCTGATCTTTGCCCTCGTGGTTATCAGTTCAAGCACCATCCCAGAGCTGCTAAACGTGGCGGCGGGGTCGGCTTTCTCTACAAGGACAGTCTCCACGTCGATATTAATCCAACAGGCAAATTCGAAACTTTTGAATCAATGTCTGGAACTGTATCTGGCGGCTCTACACAGCTCGACATTATAGTCATATACAGACCACCAGGATCTTTCGCTCAGTTTCTTATTGACTTCTCTGCGCTTCTTGATGAGAGGTTGTGCAAACCATCCCCACTTTTGATCACCGGAGATCTAAACATTCATCTAGATAACACTTCATCCCAGCACACTATCAGGTTTGTGGACCTTATTAACAGTCATGGCCTATCCCAGTTGGTTACATCTCCGACTCACGACAGAGGTCACATTCTGGACGTCGTTCTGGTGCGCAATTCAGACAATTTGTCAATTTCGAAGCCAAGTATCGTTTAAGGTATATCAGATCATGCTGCTATATGTACTTCGCTTCACTAAGCCTGCACGCAGCGACAGAACATTTGCTTCCCGTAATATTAAAGACATAAACAGGATAGCCTTCGCGAAGGATGTTGCTGAGAGCGACATTATGCCCTTAACGTCAGAGAGTGTCAACATAGCTACTAGCCGCTACATCACCATTCTTTCTTCGCTCCTCTATGTTCACGCTCCTGCGAAGATCCGCAAGGTTCGAGACCGTCAGGACAATCCCTGGTACAACGGCGAGATTACTGCTGAGAAACGTAAGCGTAGGCAGCTTGAGCGGAGGTGGCGATCTAACGGCAAGCTTCACATTGACAAAGAGATGTTCCGTGCGCAACGAGATTTCACGAACTCTCTCGTCGAACGAGCCAAACGCTCCTACTTTGTCGGGCTAATCGATAAATGTGGACATGACTCTAAGAAACTCTTCTCTACGGCCAATCGTCTCTTGAATCGGAAACAGAACTCTCCACTTCCAAGACATGGTGATAGTATAGAACTGGCTCCAAGATTTATTCAGTTCTTTCGCTCCAAGGTTCAGAAGATTCAGGACAGTCTCACTCCTGACTTAACTCCACCTGATCCCGTCACGTCAGCATCCCTCGAGACGATTCAACCTACCACCTCCGATGAGATACAATCACTGCTTCATAGATTGCCAGCTAAGTCGTGTAAACTAGACCCTGTGTATACTGTTCTCATCAAGGATTGCTCCTCTTCATTTGCCTCTGTTATCTCACAGATTGTCAACTTAAGTATCGATCAGGCATGCGTACCTTCTGTCCTTAAAACGGCACACATTCTTCCTTTACTGAAGAAACCCAATCTTGATTCTGAATTACTAAGTAATTACCGTCCAGTTTCTAATCTCCCGTTTTTGTTTAAAATACTTGAGAGGGTGGCGGTCTCTAGATTAAATGATTACTGTCTCGATAATGACCTCCTTGACCCATTTCAATCTGCATACCGTCCCCACCACAGTGTAGAAACCCTCCTTGTTAATGTATCCAACTTTATACTCCAGGAGATGGATGGCGGACAAGTAACTGCTATGATACTACTCGATTTGTCTTCCGCCTTTGACACTGTTAACCACACTGTTCTGGTGAATACCCTCATGTCACTCGGTGTTAAAGGTCAAGCCCTGGAATGGTTTAAATCATACCTGTCATGCCATTCTCAAGCTGTCTTGATAAACGGCTGCCTTTCAGATTTTGTACCACTTACATGCGGAGTTCCGCAAGGCTCTGTGGGCGGGCCCACGCTGTTTTCGTTATATTTAACCGGTTTGAAGAATATTTTTCATCACCATTCTCTCTCTTATCATGTTTATGCTGATGATATTCAAATATATACTTCTTAACCTAATCAGAGCAATGCAGCCAGCGCTATCCATAATATTGAGACTTGTGTACAAGATGTTCATAATTGGTTAAACTCACATTCACTTAAATTAAATCTCGCCAAATGCGAATTTATAATGTATGGTTCTAAGACTCAGTTAGATAAGATTTCCAACACTTCAATTACTCTTGCTGGACATGAAATTACCCTATCTAATGTATGTCGCAACCTTGGTGTGTTTCTCGACTCAAACATGACAATGTCTACACAAATTCAATATGTCTCAAAATCATCAGTTACGCAATTTGGGTTTTATTCGTAAATATCTTAACCGCAGTGCCACTGAGAAAATTTCTCATGCTTTAATTTCTTCTCGCTTGGATTTTGGTAATGGCCTTTTGTTTAGTTCACCTCACAACCTACTCGCAAAATTACAAAGATTACAGAATGCTGCTGCTCGTGTCGTGACCCTGTCCAACAAGTACAGTCACACACACCAGTCCTCAAATCACTCCATTGGTTGCCCGTAGAAAAACGTGTTGTTTTCAAGATTATTTTGCTATTATTTCACTGTATGCATGGCTCTGCTCCGCAGTACAACATCGGCTTGATTAAGCATTACTTTCCTTCTAGACAGCTACGTTCTCAAAACTCTGGCTTACTTTTTACTCCTAGGGTTATAACAAAGTGGGGGAGCGAACCTTCGCTCATGCTGGGCCTTCGTTATGGAATACTCTCCCTCAATGGATTAAAAATAGCAGTTCTGCTGAAGTGTTAAAAAACAATCTTAAGAAATATCTGTTTAATTTAGCTTATAATTGATTACCATAACCTTTCATGTATGTACCTTTCCTATTGCACTTTGTATTAATGTATCATGTATGTATTTCATCTATTGCACAAGCTGCGCCTTGAGCATTTGACTGTCAAGTGGATTTGGCGCCTTATAAATCTTATGTATTATTATTATTATTGTCTATATCTTCACTCATCCCAAATTTGAAATCATGCGAGCCAAATATTGGTACGTAATGGTGACCAGCATTGGCGTCATGAGCAAAAAAAGGATGGGGGGGGGGGGCAGACAAAAAAAAACCCGCATCCCCCCTCCCCCCACTTACATGCAGGCCCCGCTGAATGTTTTTTTAAAGGGGGTGGGGGAGGCTAAAGTATTAACGATCAGGTAGAGCGTAGCGTAAACTGGCGTGGGGTCCAGGGGCAAAGCCCCGGCGGGGTCAAGGGGCGGAGCCACCGAAAGCTCAGGGGGTATCGGCATATTACGGTCAGATGAGCATATTTTGATACCTTATTCATGACGCTGGCAGGTCACTTATTGGCGTGGCGTCCAGAGAGTCTGAAAGCACAGACACTAATTTCACACTTTATCAAAAAATCATTGTGCCTTGAGAGAAGCCTAGCCCAGCTACCTACTGGTTGCCTGTGTCAGGAGCAGCTATAGTACATGGCCTACGGTAGTCTTATAGTGCAGACTCTCTTATACGACTGACCAGGGTCTGTGCTTGCAGACTAGGCTGAGCTAGTCTGCAAGAACAGACCCTAATTTCACACTTTATCGAAAAATCATTGTGCCTGGAGAGAAGCCTAGCCCAGCTACCTACTGGTTGTGTCAGAAGCAGCTATAGTACATGAGCTATAGTAGTCTTATAGTACAGACTCTCTTTTACGACTGACCAGGGTTTGTGCTTGCAGACTAGGCTGAGCCCCCAGAAGCTCAGGGGTTTTAAGCATTAAATTACAGTGAAATGAGGCCCCCTGGTGGGGTCGAGGGGGCGAAGCCCCCGGAAGCTCAGGGGTTTTAGGCATGAAATTACCGTCAGATGAGCATCGAGGGACCCGGCTTAGGGCCCTATAGGTGGGGTCCACGGAAGCTCAGGGGTTTAAGGCATTTAATTACGGTCAGATGAGCATATTTTGATACCTTATTTGTGACACAGTCAGGACACTAATTGGCTTGAGGTCCAGGGGACGAACTCCCAAAGCTAAGGGGTGTTAGGCATTTTATAACGGTCGGAAAAGCATTCAGGGGCCCACCTTAGGGCCCCTTGTGGGGTCGAGGGGGCGGAGCCCCCGGAAGCTCAGGTATTTAAGCGTTTAATTTCGGTCAGGTGAACATATTTTGATACCTTATTTGTGGCACTTATTTGGCCGGACACTAATTGGGCTGGGGTCCAGGGGCCGGACCCCAGAAGCTCAGGGGTTTTAGGCATTAAATTACCGTCAGATGAGCATCCAGGGGCCTGCCTCAGGGCCATTAGTTGGGTTCAGGGGGCAGAGCCCCGTAAGCTCAAGGGTTTTAAGCGTTTAATTTCGGTCAGATGAGCATATATGGATACCTTATTGTGACACTGGCTGGACACTAATTGGCATGGGGTCCAGGGGGCGGAGCCCCTAGAAGCTCAGGGGTTTTAGGCATTTTATAACGATCGGATAAGCATTCAGGGGCCTGCGTTAGGGCTTATGGTGGGGTCGAGGGGTGGAGCCCCCCGGAAGCTCAGGTGTTTTAGGCATTTAATCACGGTCAGATGAACATATTTTCACACCTTATTTGTGACAATGGCATGACACTAACTGGCGTGATGTTCATGGGGCGGAACCCCCATAAGCTCAGGGGTTTAAGGCAGATAATATAAACATATTTTAATACCTTATTTGTGACACTGGCAGGACACTAATTGGCGTGAGGTCCAGGGGACGGAGCCCCCAGAAGCTCAGGGGTTTAAGGCATTAAATTACTGTTAGATTAGCATCCAGGGGTCCGCCTTATGGCCCTAGGAGGGGTCCAGGCGGCAGAGCCACCGGAAGTTCAGGGGTTTTAGGCATTTAATTACGCCCCCCCCCCGTTTAACACCTTGATGGCGGGGAAAATTGCAACTGATCTCCCCTACATTTCTACTTTCTTTTTTGTTTTCTTTTCCTTTCTCAATTCTTTTCCTTTCCCTTAACTTCCTTCTCTCTCTCTTTAGGTTTGCTGGGGGGAGGGGGAAGGCACGGGCCTTTTGGGCCCCCTCCACGAATCACAACTTGTTGGCGGGAAAATTGCAACCTTCTTTTCTGTTCTTCTTCCTCTTATTTTCCTTCCCTTTATCTCGATCCTTTCCTATTTTCCGTCCCGTTCCTTCCTTTTCTCTTATTTTTGTTGATGGGGGAGGCGAGGCCCTTTCGCCCGATCTCCTTCTTTTTCTCCATTTCTTTTCTTCTTCCTCTTCTTTCTTTCCCTTTCTCTCCTTTTTCCCTTTTCCTTCTTTCCTTCTTTCTCTCTCTCTCTCTCTCTCTCTTCTTTTTGCATCTTCTTGGAGCGAGCCGGGGAGAGGAGGATGGCGGTCACCGGCCCCCTGGACGGTATGGCCCTGTTTCAACTATGTAAAGGAAGATGAAGAGAATGAAGGAAAAACCGTAGCAAAAAAAAAAGAAGAAAACCTCGAACCTGGGTCGCTTGAATGGGAGGCAAGTGCTTGGACCAAAATACCAAATATTTCCCAATTGACTTTACATGCAAAGCTGAAAAACGGCCTGGGCATAGTCGCTATTTCAACTTTCAATTGAAAATTTCGACATCATCCCGACATCTGATCAAAACCTGAAGGCACATTAGCACTAGCCCATAGTCTCGACCATAACATACCAAAACTTCGGAGAAAATAGAGCACAAACAACCGAGATACTGCTCAAAGAACAATGTCATGTAGATTCATGACGTGAACGAGATTCACCTTCCATAGGCATAACACGCAAATTAAGAAAATTCTAACATCGCCTTTAAGCGAAATTTTACCTATGATGATGTCATCAAAATGAAAAATGGTTGATTTTATCTGGTGGAAAATTGTCTCAGCTACAACATATCAACATTTTGAAGAAACTCAACCATCTTTGAGTGAGATCTTGTAAAATATCAAAATTAGGACATCATTTTTTTAAATTTTTTCAAAACTTCATATGCAAATTTAAAGACGGCGCGATCGATTGGCCCCCCAATTTTATTCATGAATTCCAATTTACAACTTATAGGCTCTCAGAAAATGAAAAAAATGGGGGGTCTCTAGCCTTTCTGATGAGCTATGGCGGATTCAAGATTGTTACATTATAGGCGGTGGTCACACACAATTTTCCCGATCCAACTTGAATTAACTAGATAATAGTTAAGTAAATAATTCACTTACGTATGTGACAGACAGGCTCCGAATTATCTTATAGAGATATCGATTGCTTTGAGAGGCCTGGGAACGGCCAAGTGAACGTGCGTACATCCTGCCATGACCCCAACGCGCTGAATGATGTGCCTACCGGGCCATGCCCCTTAAATTGTAGGAGAACGGCACGCCCAGTCAACTGTTTTATATTTTTAAAAATCATTTATTTCTTATTTGTATTGTTTGTTTTTTCTTCAATCAGATGATTTCTTAATAAAGTATAGGCTTAGTAGAATATAGTGTAGATAACTTTTGACTGGGAGATGGTGACCTGTGAATGATGTGCCTACCGGGCCGTGCCCCTTAATTTGTAGGAGAACGGCATGTCCAGTCAACGGTATTTTTGAATTTCTTTCTTTTTTTATTAAAAAAAAATATTTTCATATTTGTTTTGTTTGCTTTTTCTTCAATCGGACGATTTCTTATTAATGTAAGGCTTAGTAGAATTTAGAGTAGGTAACTTTTGACTGGGAGATGGTGATCTGTGAATGATGTGCCTACCGGGCCTTGCCTCTTAAATTGTAGGAGAACGGCACGCCCAGTCAACTGTTTTATATATCTTTTTAATCATTTATTTTTTATTCGTATTTCCACCCCCCCTTCAATCAGATGATTTTTTTTATAATGTAAGGCTTAGTAGAATATAGTGTAGGTAACTTTTGACTGGGAGATGATGACCTGTGAATGATGTGCCTACCGGGCCTTGCCCCTTAAACTGTAGGTTAACGGCACGCTTAGCTTAGGTTTTTTTTTCTTTCTTCTCTTATCTGTAGTTTTCTTATAATAAATGTACTGTTTTTTCTTTAATCAGATTATTTCTTTTTAATATAAAGCTCAGTATGATTTAGGGTAGGTAATTCCTAACTGGGAAATGGTGACCTGTGAATGATGCGCGTACTCGGCCTTGTCCCTTAAATTGTAGCGGTATATTTTTTGGCTGGTGACCTGTGAATGTAAGGCCGAGTCTCCTTCTTTAAACTGTAGGTAAACGTCACGTATAGTCGACCGTTTTATTAAAAGTACCTGTAAGTGCTTATTTGAAGTATGCAGGTGTGTTTTATGAAAAAGCCTCCAACACCACTGTCACTGGCAATTGATCAACAACCTCTAAAGCAATCCACGTCTGTCAAATTGTTAGGAGTCCATACCCGCTGTGATTTAAAATGGAGTGGTCATGTTGATTTCATGATAAAACGTGCACATGGAAGAATACACCTCATTAGGATCCTGAAAGGTCACGGACTGCCAATCGAAGATCTCTATACCATCTACACCGATTTCCTCAGACCCCTCGTAGAGCAGCGGCGGATCCAGGGGGGGGGGGGGGGCTGTTAAGCGAATTTTATGAATTTTATTAATTTGTATATATTTGTACACTGATTTATTTAGAAAATTCATTCACTGCGTGATATGTCTTAAAGGTACTATGTCCCATTTGCAGGCCAAAAAAAATGACAAGGTTAAATTCCAACGGCATTTGAAATATAACACTAATTTAGAACTTCCCCAAAAAAGGTTTGGGCTTGAAAAATGTCTTAAAGTGGGAAAATATTTGTTGTCAAATCGACTTAGGAGCTATAGAGCCACTAAGTAATAGTCTTCATTTTCAGACCATTGTACCGAATGGCCTTACGCTTTATGCTGCGCAAAGATTCAATCAGTTTAATTTTGGCCATCACAAGAAGTGGGTTATTGATGTAGACACATGCTCATGTACCCTTTACAGCTCATTTTATGTATGTTATTACCAAGAAAAAAAAGCCAGTCAGTCACTCATTAGTGTCTGACAGTGAAGTCTAGCAAGTAAACGGGTTTCCTTGCATAATTTGAATATTAGGACACTGCTAACGTTTAAATTTCACAGATAGGACATAAATGACATATTCATAATTCCTGCAAAGTTCTACAGAATTTGAGGTTGGCTGCAAAAGGGACATAGTACCTTTAATACGTTTTATGTTTGTATAAATATTTTTACAATGTACAAAGTTCTGCAATTCAGCCATCTGGCTGCAAATGAATTTTTAATCAAACCATTACCATTACCATTACCATTTTATTCTGTATCAAGCTTTTAAGGCTTTGTAGACTTACGCGTAGGTAATCCCTGGCTGTGGTTCCCAAGGCACTCCTTTATTCTTCGTGTACGAGAGAGAATAGTTTTCTAACGAATTACAGAAATAGGGGCAGTGCAGATTTCAAGGGATAGATTAGAGTTTATATTGCTCAAGACGGCTATCTTTAAGTTTATCAAGGTTCTAAGACTTGAGAGCGCCAGGGGCTCTATTCCTATATAGAGCACGAGAGCGTCCGCCCCCTGGACACCCCCCCCCCGAGCGCTCCGAATATTTGTAATGGTTGTATATTAGGTTTATCGAAAAAGAAGAACGAATGATTCTCTGCAGGCATATTTCAGCGGTGCTTTATTTTATTTCTTTATTTGCCCTTCGACCCAAAATCGTGACTTTTTGCCCGATTATTGCCGAGGGGACAAAGGCAGCCAGTCTCGCTTTTACTTGAATTAAAAATGCCTTTACTCCCATGTGTAAATAGAAATGAAGTAGTTATTAATTATATGTGCACATAACATGTCATGAATTCAATACTATCTTTATATTTCTCTTTTTTGTCTCATATCAAAATTATTTAATTGATATAAAGAATATTTTCAGTAATTCATTAATAAATGGCCAGGCTGGCGTGTAAAAAAAATTTGCGCAGGCGGGCGGGGGGGGGGGGGAGGGGGGCTACTCCCCCCGACTTGTACGTTAAGACCATGAATCAAAGATCTTCGAAGCCTTAAAAAACAAATTAAATATTCATTTCTGTTGCACCATCTTGCCCTATTGTTGACCCAAATACTACCATAATCATTATTTATTTTTTTCATCTCACATTTTTACCTGGCACCAAGTATAATATACAGGCTAATGAATAAATAAGAGTACGTAGGATACTTATTTGCCCCATGTGTAATATGTATATATCCTGTGATAAAAGTCCAAAGCATAGGAGCATGTCGTGGATAATATGTACATTATTAACTAGATGTTTTGTTTTGTTTAATTTTGACCAACTGCAACATTTTTTTTTATAAAAAGCCCATATTTTGTTGCTATACATTTTCTCGGTATATATAAAATTTGCGACATGTTAGGCAGTGCAATCTCCTCGGAAAGGGTTTACTTTCATCTCACACCTCACTCTATTTCCTTGGGTTCTCAGATAGACATATCCCAAAGGGAACCACCCTGTTCCACACTTGGGCGATAAAGCTTCTTTATTTCTTCTTAATATTTTTGAGAAACCCTCGCATCATACAAGCGGATTTGGGATATGGATTTGGGATATGGATAGTATAGCGGCACTGGTATGTCCATGGTCAAGCTACCAACCATTTTATCATCGAGTACTTGGTACTTACTTGGTAGCTAATCCTCACAAAAAAATCCCTGTGGAGTTTTAACTGGAGGTGGTGGTGGTAAAGAGTTGACTTAAAGGGAGAAAGGACATTCCAAAAGGGGTGCCTTAAAATTGAGTTGCATGCATCCGGTATAGTTAGACAACTATTGGAAGACGATTCTGTTCCAAGCTTTGATCGTTCGAAGGAAAAAGAGTAGATCTGTGATCATGAGGGTCGAATCTTACGGATAATATTGGATGACTATTTCGTTTAGGTTGAAAGACTGAGTGGGGCACTTTAAACCAAAAAATAACGGAGCGGAAACTCAAGCAAAAAAAATAGTCATTAAATTTTAACTGCATGTATTGAGAACCGAGAATTTTGGTTACAGCGCCACCTTTCGATTGAGTAAATATAACCAGCATAGATGGCTGAATGGTGTTATTGTCATCATCTTGCATTACTATGCGGTATACGGTACCAGATTCTAGAAAGAACATGGCCACTTAAAAATCTCGACTTGGGATGTATTTATGGACTAAAATCACTGCAATATGAGTTCGGATGATGCAGCTAGCTCAATCACCAGTGGAGGTGACTCTACATCTTCAGGAGCAATTGGTAAGTGTGCGATATTGGTTACGATTTTCGAGCTATTCTTTGTGTCTTGTTCCGATGTTGTAACTTGTAACGGGATGGCCTCCCACCATTCCCCCGTGCGTACTCGCCTACCAATACAGTGAGATGGGTAGTTATAGAGCGGCGCCATTTAGTCGTATGCAAACTTACACATGTACATGACCAAGATGACTAGGCTAGGCTACTCTGTTCATTTGCTGTGTATTGTCAGCTTCACGCTTAGATATAGCCTTTGCATTGTTTGTATTGCAGAAGTGTTAGAACTTAGACTGAAAGTAAACATTTGACATTTGCCAAGTCAAACTGCCAGATGCGGGGGATTAACTAGCCAAGTTTGCCCTCTGGTATTTCTTTATTTGCCCTCTGGTATTTCTTTATTTAGGCTGAACAGTTTGATATATGTAAAATGATGATTGGAAAGAACATAGATCTAATTTCATTTATTATAGGGTCTAGTCTTTAGAAATAAAATCAAAATATAACTGTCCGTAGAGCTAGGTATGTGACTATCGCGCACATTGGCTTGGTTTCAGCTAGACCGAAAGCTTCAGTCTCTATACCGTCGGTTGTTCCACTGAGACTACGTCTGGCTCCACTAGACCTCCGGTTATAGAGACAGAACGATCGCCTATGCCAGCCTATGTTGAAGATATCACGGCTAGATTTTAGCCGTTAGGCCCCTCCCACAAACATGAACAAACTTGCCACGGCCGTATTGTTATGCCCCCAAAATCCCCCAAAATGTCATTTTACCTCGTGCATATCCAATTTTACATTAGGCCTAGGCTATAATACATCGGTTCCACTTACTAACTTGATTGAAATAATCCGTTTAATGGTCCCTTTTAAGGAAATTATGGGTCAAAATCGACATCCATGTTGAAAATCTTGCAAGCCGTGTTAAACTCTCGCTGCCGTCAATCTCATCCCTTCTAGTCTACGCCGAAGGCAAAATGATTATGAAGGAAAAACTGTGCGCCATCTACACGTTCGTAATGGCGTTATCACAGTTTTTTCACAGTTTGTTCATGTTTGTGGGAGGGGCCTAACGGCTAAAATCTAGCCGTGATATCTTCAACATAGGCTGGCATAGGCGATCGTTCTGTAGTCTCAGTGGAACAACCGACGGTATAGAGACTGAAGCTTTCGGTCTAGGTTTCAGCGTGCCTGGCAGTGGTTTCACGCCCAATACGAGTTACTCTGCAGGGTTCCTCTTTGATTGCGTGTGGAAACGGCGGTTTCTCGCCAGATTTGGCTTGCTTGTCTGATGACGTCATTGGAAAAATTTCCTTTCGCCTCGACTTCGAATTTTCAGAAACGGACATGTGAAAGTGCATTTTTGTTCAAGTCAAAGTTCAATGTCATCTTTACCATCGTAATCTTCCCTGAAGATAAGTTTTAATAGTTCTAAAACTAATTTAATTAGTTTATTTATACATTTTTCTCGTTACTTGATGAATATAAATCAAATCGGAACATACAATCATTGTTTTTTTTACTTCCTCAAAATTGATTGTCAGGAAATTACGGAAATTTGTCTGTCTTTTTGTGGCAGTGAGTTCATTAACAACTAATTAGCTAATTAATTTGCTAATTGCTAATTACTAATTAATTATAGAAGGGTCTATAGTACATCAAATAATACAATATTGGTTTTCTTCCCCTATCAGATGTTTTTTCCTTTAGAAGGTTTTATCTAGAAAAATGAATAATTTTTACATTTTTGATAAGACCATCCTTTATATTGGTCATGGTCGGTCACAGATTTTGAGAGGTCTCAATGGTAAAACAATGGCGATAATTAAATCAGATTTTTAATCTTAAAAAAAATCATAACTCGCTAAATATTTGTCCTAGAGCTATAGTTTATATACCATTTTAAATGGTTTTTCAAGCCCTTTCCAATGATATAAGATACAATGTAATCCCACAATTTTTATTTTTTTAGTCACATACCTAGTAGAGCCAGATGTAGTCTCGGCTAGCGGAATACCTTTCAATATCAGAGACTGAAGCTTGCGGTCTAGGTCATATTGTTGTAGCGTGCCAGGGTAGCGTTCTGCCTCGCAGTCTTCTTCTTCTTCTTCTTCTTCAAGATAGTCTGCCTCCTTCAATACTGAAGATTCTTGCAGATGCTGTATATGCATGTACACGACCTGATTGGGGTGTGCAGGTGGACCACTACACCGGGGTGTCCCCCTACTCTTGCAAACTCAGCTGGGGTTCGCTGGTAGACTCTCGGACTCTTCTTTCTACTCATTCAAAGCACTTTGAAATCGGTCAAGAATTAAAACAAAATTATGGAAACTAATAAATGGAGCAATAGAGCTTTGCTTCACCTTCACGTGTTCCTGATGATAGTGAGCTACATTGATATTACAAAAACGCTGACCTCTCACAAAAGTTCACAAATACTTGATCTTATACATTAATAGTGACCAAGGTCAAACAATAGTTAGAATTGACTGGTTCCCTCTATTTAACAAACAACGAATTTTGTTTTGTCTCTCTCCAGAAATACCATCGTTATCATGCTTAATTATCTTTATTGCATTTGTATCAATGCTTATTAGTTTGCTTATTCTGTTCTTGAGGTTTTCAGCTTTCCAATGAATAACATCATTGAATGTGAACTTAAAGTGTGAGGGCTTTAGATTTATCTGAATAAAGGATTTATTGGCAAGCAACTGAGCAAGAGGTCTTTAATTGTTTAAAAGAAGGTTTAAATCTTAAAAACAAAAAGTCACCAATAACTTACCGGTAGTCTGACCTGTCAAACCCTAATGTTGCCTTTGTCTGACTCTGACATGGGTATGCACTTTGAGTTTGATGTGCATGGCTGCATACCCAATAACTACATACATGTATCTACATGTAGTTCCCAAATTTCAAGTTTACGGTGCACTCTAAAATCATCGAGCAATTTGATGTTTACTCAAACTGAAATTTTTTGTCTTGCCCTTTGCAGTCCAAATTTGCATAGATTGTTCAAAATTTAACCAGTGTTTATGTATATGTAGGCATCAAGATAGTTTGTCATGATAGATGATACATGTACTTGTATGAAGTGTCAATGGAAAGACCAGGATTCACTGAAGAAAAAGCAGTAAATAGGGAATTAGGGATCTACATTTAAGTTGTTAATTAGAGTACGGTAAGCCAAAAAGCATTTCAAATTGCATACATGTAGTTCAGAGGCCTGATTTAAATGATAATTTTGTACATGTATGTATCCAGTGCCCAAAATCTCAGTCCGGACCGGACCCTAAAAAAAATTAAAAAAATAAAAATAAAGATTACATACGTGTAGGGCTTGTAACGTATGTACACTCTTAAAATTTAAAATCCGGACCCCCTTTCTGAAAAAAGTTAGTGTTGAGCCCTGCATGTATCTAGATGGAAAACTTAATTTCATATGCATTCATATAAAAAAGGTATTGTAAATATGCCATTATGCCCTTTACATGTATTTTCAAGGGCAAATTGATTCTTCAATACAAAAAAGATTTATTTTTTATTTCCAGCATGTTTTTGTTCTTAAACCTTTCACAATACATAAATATATATATTAATCACAGGGACAAATTGTTACCGATACTGCACAGACCATTTTGATTTCATGCTCTTGTGAACATCTGATAGACATGCTTACAATTCACTCCTTTCAGTCACATTCCTATACTTGTTTCCATGACGATAGTGAAAAATGCTTTCATTTTCTGTATTTTCCATCCATGAGTTATAATGTATACTCGTAAGTGTGAGATCAGTTCTACATCAGATATGAAACACAGATTGATCTCTTCTAATGGTTTTGATCATGAGAAAGATTGAGAACCTGTTCACTTTGTTGTACTACTACTTCTGTTACTACATGTACTACTACATGTACTGCTACTACAGTACTACTACTACTTTCACTCTACTACTACTACTACTACTACTTCTACTACTACTGCTACTACTACTACTACTACTACTACTACTACTACTACTACTACTACTACTACTCTACTACTACTACCACCACTACCACTACCACTACTACTACTATTACTGTGCTACTACTACATGTACTTCTACTAGAGGTGTCGTGGACGAGTGGATATGTCACCGGACTGTGGATCACAAGGTTCGCGGTTCAAGTCCCACCGCGGCACTAATGTCCTTTGGCAAGACATTGATCTACATTTGCCACTCTCCACCCAGGTGTTAAATGGGTACCTGGTAGGATGCGAAAGCGAATGTGGTTAGATTAGCAAGTGTGCGCTTGTAAAAAAAGACGCCTGGCTGGAATGCTCCCCAGGGAGTGGAGAATGTGCATACATTGTGTGAGGGTAAACCTGAATCCTATGACCAGGGTAATAATATGACCAGGGTAATAATATAGCGCTTTGAGAGGGCCTTCAGTCCTGAAAAGCGCTATATACAGTAAGAATTAGCTATTATTATTATTATTAGTACTACTACTATTATTACTACTTCTTCTACTACTACTGCTACTGCTACTAATACTACTACACCTACATGTAGTACTACTTCTACTATTATTATTACTACCAAAGATAATAAGTAATGATAATAATAGTTCATGTTCATGACAAACAGGATAAGTTGTTTTTAATCACACATTGCTACAATATGGTGGTCAACTTGTATTTTAGGGCATTTATAACTCAAGCATTCTAAATTCTACAGTATATGAGAACTATTATATTGTATCTTTGATATGACACAATGACAGATTTTATATCAGATCTCACTTTGACTGTCGCAAACAACATTAACCAAATGATGAACAAAAGTATAAAGTGGACTGAATGAAAGTTGGTGTATCTGCTGCTGTTGGGCACAGTCACATACCAGTATTTTCTTCCTGCTCAGTACATTACTCTATAAGGTATGGATGAGTCATTGTAAACAAAAGCCTGGACATGGTCATTCATTGATGGCCTGCAATCCATTCACCATGTCCACTCGTAACCAGTAAGAGTAAACATAATTAACCATGTGATCAGAGTGACCCCATACTCAGGACGATGACGGTGCCAGCTCAGACTCAGAAAGCACGGAGTCTTAAATTAAAATGAACCATGTCAAGCTTTTAGAGATCACAATTATGGATAAATGGCATGTTATTGATTGTAATACTACTGGGCAATTACCTGTGTTACACTTGTAAGCTACATTGTACATGTATGTGGTATTATGTATTTCAAAGATGGTCTCTGACTGTTATTTACATTCTATACATCAAAGAATGTGAAAAGAGGAATGTGTACTAAGATCAGTATTAATGGTTCAATATATGTACATTATAAGCTCAAAGGTGGAATTAGGCAATATTCCTTTGCGAAAGTAATTTACATGGTAAAAGAAAATAATATTTAGCCCCATGACAATATAACTTCATATTAAGAGGACATTTTCTCTATGTACCTGTACAGTAATTGTAAGTTACATATATTAATTCATGGAAAAAAAAGAAGAAGTGAGTTTCGAGAGAAAAAAAATGTAACCCCCCCCCCCCCCCCCCCCCCCCCCCCCCCCCCGGTATTCTGGAAGAGTGACGGGAGTAGATTTTATGTCAATCTTTATATGACAGGTGAGCACAAATTGTGGAAGAATGTAGAATATTTCTTGTGATTCTCTCAGCTATTGTTGTGATTTTTGAAGGTGCGACCTCAAAGGATAAGAATGAACCCCTTGATACAGGTATAACATTGCAAGTAGGCTTCTTCAAGGCTGACAAGTTATTCAATAACAGTCTCATGCTAGTTGAAATAATGTGTGTAGTCTACCTTCAGCCTTTGTTCAAATCATTTTGGAGAATGCATCACTTGCTAGGGGTATTGGATGGCTTACGAGCTGAACTGTAATTAATTGTGACATGTATAATTTATTTAATGCAGTACATGTATATTATGTTAATACATGTACACTGTACATGTATGTAAGGTATTTTGGATGAAAATTGGGTAAAACACTTGATCCCATGACAATTGCCTACCCTAATGGTAATGGAATTCCTAAATTCAAAAGACTACAAATACACATGCTGTTTACATACATGTACTGTATGAATGTTGTGTACCAGTCCAACCGAGGCTGAGACCGAAGCAGGGCTACTGCAGTGATGCTGAGGCCGGCCTCGAGTCACTTAGCACTGACTACTGTAAATCTCTGTGTATAAGACGCACCTTTTTTCCACTGATAAAAATCGAAAGTCGGGGTTGCATCAATATACACATGCACAAGAAAAAAAATTCTCAGCCCCCAAAATAGGGGTGTTTCTTATACAAAGAGATTTATAGTAAATCTTTGTATCAGCAGACATGTTTCATTCCTCTCAATAAAGACATACTGGTACATCCCTCTAATTTAAAAAAGAGTACAGTGAGTACCCTGCATTGCTATTCATACCCTATACATGTACATGTATATCACATGAGACGGTTGCTAATGAAACATGGAGAGGCTGAGACGGAGACTAACGTATACATTGTTTTGAGACCAATTGCCAATCATCCATGACAAAGCACATCCTAAAAGGAAGTAATTGATTGTTTTTACGCTTTGAATATTTCCTTTTGTGGAAACCTGACAACAAATTAGGATTACCGCATTGTTGATCTCTTACTTACAGTACTTCCTTCGAAGCGTACCTCTTGAGCGATCCAGTGGATCGGTCTAGCCTAGATCAGTCTAGGAAGTGAGTGAGAATGGGGTCTTTAATAGAGGGAAGGAGGGGGGGGGGGAGGGGGTATGAATGGTCAGAGGGTGAAGTTCAGAAGATAGATTGAATAGGATCGATTACACCACGCTTGGATCAAGCTCAGTGATTTATTTACCAGCTTGAATCATGGAACAAAAGATAACCAGATGGTCATCCCTTGTGTCATCACCGGTATAAACCTGCGATAGGACAGCTGCTTAATCTGTCATAGGGCGCGTTCATGCTTGATTTTGAAGGCAGAATGAGCGATTTGTAACGCTCATCGTAAACGCTCATCGTAATCGCAGTTCCACGGTGCACTGTTCATGCTCAATTCTACAGGCAATTCTCCTTGGGTGGCCTTCAGCTGGATTCGCAAACCTGTGAGCGCATGCTACGTAGACCCACTAGAGGTCAGTGCGTTGACCCCATTTAAACGCGTTTACAAATTGTAAACGCATCTTTTTGTGAGTTTACGATCGGCGATCGTGATCGCCGTTTTTCGGTGAGTCTACAAAAATGAGCATGAACGCAATCGTGTTTTAAACTAAACGCGTAACAGATGCCTGATTCTGGCCGTCAAAATCAAGCATGAACGCACCCATTGTCTACATGTATCTACATGTACACACACACACACACACACACACACACACTCTCTCTCTCTCTCTCTCTCTCCCTCTCTCTCTTTCTCTCTCCCTCTCCCTCGCATTCTTTTTTTTGTCCCTGTTTCTCATTCCCTTTCCTGCTATATGTTTGTATTTGTTGGTGTCTCTCTGTATTTATTGCTCATCTTCCTCTCCCCATCCTCTTCTTTTTCCTTTGTCCTCTCATTGTCTTACCTTCTCTCTTGTTCCCTCTTCTCTCTCTCTCTCTCTCTCTCTCTCTCTCTCCCTCCCTCTCTCTCCCCGTCTCTCTCTCTCTCTCTCTCTCCCTCTCTCACACATACACACACATACACACAACCTCATTCTTTCTTTCTCCTATCTCTCTAGTCTCTACATGTACATCCCTCTCTGTATTTTTTCTGCCCCTCCCTCCATCCATCTCCCTGTCTGTCTGTCTCTGTCTCTCTCTGTCTCTCTCTCTCTGTGTGGTGTCTGTGTGTCTGTCTCCATCTCTGTGCATTTTTGTCTCTTTGATTGTCCATCTCTGTCTCTCTAAAGTTCTCAACCTGTCTCTTTTTACTGCCTCCATCTCACTCTCCCGTCTCTCTTCATCACTTCCATGCACTGGATGTACCCAGGCAACCATGAAAGAGGTTGTCATGCTAATTGGAAGCATTTTCATATTTTCCTCTGGTCCGTTACAATAAGGGGTTGTTGATAGATTTCTTCACATGTGACAGATGCCCAGCTGTCATTGGCTCTTAAGCTTAAATGCATGTATTTAAGCTCTGCTTTAGCAATTCTTAATCCATGCTGCATTTTAATCTTTGCAATCTCTCATTCAATATTCAAATTTCCTGTAGTAAGACATGTTTTTTAACGTACATGTAAGAGAAAGCAGTTCCTAAAGAGTATGCAACTTCATATCCCCTGCTAAAATAATTTAAATAAAAGTGAATCTATCAACTATGGCCATTTACAAAGAAGTAAGCGCAGTTTACATCCCTGGTATCATGGGCGTAAATCCTTACGTAATACCTATTGTTCAGGGGGGTGATGAATGAATAGATCATCCCCCCTGAACAATAGGTATTACGTAAGGATTTACGCCCATGCCTGGTATGGATACATTCAGGCTACATTTATAATTCATTTAAATGAGAGTATTCATGCAAATCTGTTGTGGAAACAACCATCCTAACCATTATACTTCCTTTCAATGATTTTATCATCAAAAAACCCCAACAAAATTACTATTACATGTACATGTATGTAGAATTGTTTGTAGATGTATTTCCCCTAATATGTTCATGTGTAATTCATGTCTCAAAACTCTCCTCTTTGACCATGATCGACAATAGATTCTTTGATAACTTTATGTAAAGCGCTGTGAAACAACAGTTAGTTTGTAAGAGCGCTATAGAAATGACTTTATTGTATTGTATTGTATTGTAATATACATGTACAATGACATGTAGGTACATTGCACATTGTGTAATTTACAATGTTACATAGATCATGTACATGTACCTGTAGTGGAATATCTACAATATATTTTGCCAGTGGTCCAATTTAATTATTCGCATAGGGCCTTCATTCCTTGTGTATGATTCAATACCAATCGCATGATTGCTTTCTAAATCTCTTTTCTGATTGGACATCTTCTCTTGTAGAATCTTGTTGAATTCCAAAACGAAACACCATTCTCTCACCACCTTCCCTCGTTTCAACAGTGATCCTTCTACCAATACTATTGCATGTGTGCTCCCTTTCTAATTTACTAGGCATATACTGTACTCCCAATGAAGAGCAAGGTATTCAATTGAAATCAATTTAGAAGTGCGATGACAGGCCAATTACAAAGGCTGTGGATCTACAGGACTAGACTCTATTTTCATAGAAAACTTTTGAGGGCTGTCTCATTGCTTATATCCATTAGTCTTTTTACCAGGCAAAATCCAAAGGTGCTAGAAAAAATACCTATCGGCTATCCCCTTCCCCTTTTCTAACCTCAAATACAGTAATGTACCTGTAGATAGAAAATAAAATGTATAGCCTGTAACTGAGCAAACAAAATATTTCTTTGCTCGTCAGTCAGTATATTTTGGTGAGACGGGCAAAAACATGTAGATACATGTAGTCTGGGATTCATGCAGCGTGAATGAATTTTGACAGCCCTGCAATGCATATGTTAAAAATGGAAGTACAGTTCATGTGTTTTTTTAAATCCATCACACCATTCTACTCTGATCTCATTACATACATTATGTACCAAATCGAAATCTAAGAGTGAGTGAGAGAAAGAGAGAGAGAGAGAATGGGTTTACATAGAACAACAGATAAAAAATGTTCCCTGAAAAGCATGGCTCTTCAAATGCCTTAATATTGTTAATATGGCATGTAGCATCCTAGAAATCGGGACAGAATTTTATGCCACATGATTGTGTAGTCCCATATACATCTGTCTGTGTACAGTGATTGTGACTTTACCAAGACTGGGCCAAATTTATTATCATTTTGATGATTCCAGAACCTTGCAGTACACACCAATACTTTAAATGCTAGATGATCAACCTTTCTGATGGATTCCACCCTGTTTCTTTCACAATGCAATCGCATGACCATAACTGGTCTTTACCTTTAATTTCCATTGTAAGAGTTGCACACACACACACACACAAAAAAAAAAAATCGGGTTTAAACTACAATGTACAATGCCCTTTCACGTTAGAGCAATACTGTATGCATATTAAAGTTTTTGCTCATCTGAAAAGAAGCTTTAATTACAGTATTTCACCATGAAATAAGACAATAGACAAGTACATGAAGTCCTATATGTACCTTTCTGTGTAGGATTTTACTGAGTGTCATACCTGTATCACATCATAATGTGTGATATTAAACTACAGTGTACAGTGTATATTCTGGAAGATAACACTATAAATGCATGTTACTTTTTATTTCAGATTGTCGATTTTGTATCGAGCAGCTCAAAGCAAGCACTATTTATAACACACTTTTGTTAGGATGTACCTTTAAGAATAATTGGTGACTCTCGGCATGACCTTTGTGTAGGTGAAGAAGAGAAGTAGGTAAGCTTCGGGTCTAAAGTACTTTCCCTCTTTCTATGACAGTTACTCCAAGGAATTCAAGGCATTCGCTCCGAAATGCTCATTCAAATAGCACCGTCTCAAGTTCCAATCCTTTTCTGCACTAAATTGTTCCCAGTTTCTCCCCTTCCATCTGTTTCCATGTGATTGGTGTTTCCATTTCACTGACGTCACATGTAATGTACATCTAGAAAGGTAGATGCCATAGGAGGAGTAGGAGGAGGAGGAGGAGGAGGAGTCAATGTTTTGGAACATTATGGCCTGACGAAAGTGAAGTTTCAGAATGAGAATGTTAGATACCATACCAAAAGGTGATACCCTGGATTGTTTGATTTTTTTAAAAATCATACAAAGGGGGGGGGGGGGGGGGTCTCAATCCCATCGCATGTCCCCTATTTGCTTGGGCGAAGATTTTTTTCTTTTTAAAATTGTGCCCTCATCTTTTTACAAAATTGTCTTGATCTATTTCTACATGATGTGTTCATGTACAATAATGTACAATCCAAAGGGGATTGAGTAAAATCATTTACATACCGTAAATCTCCGTGTATAAGGCGCACCTGTGTATAAGGCGCACCCCTATTTTGGGGAAGGAAAAAAAAAAAAAAAAAAAAAAAAAAAAAAAAAAGTTTTTTGGTGTTGTTGTTGTTTTGTTGCCGAAAACCCTTGCGGGGAAGGACCTTCATTTTACATCGAGGAGCAGTTGAAGGCGCTGATTTGTGCTTGTGAACTTGTCACAAATAATAGTAACAATGTCGTTTTTAGAAGAATGTGTAAGATCATTAATGTAAATTAAAAACAAAAGAGTACATATGGTACCAGTGGTGCACCTTGTGGTACACCATTTGTTATAGAAAAAATATTTGAGGAATTATTGTTATAAACTACATATTGAGATCTATTAGAAAGATTACTTTCAGACCAAGATGACAGACAAATTTGAGTGTTGTTGTAGTTTCCGAGTGGTGAGTCAACACACTGATTACTGAGCTGGGTGACATTGCCAGGCATAGCGCCATAAATCCAAAAAAAAAAAAAAAAAAAAAAAACTTTTTTTTTCTGTACCTCCGACTTTCAAATTTTTTCGGCGGCAAAAAAGTGCGCCTTATACACGGAGATTTACGGTAACATAAATGTACATACAGTATTGGCTAAATCTATAGTGAAATAATGTAAACATATTGCATAGGATAATGAAGAAAAAAGGGTTTCATGAACAGAACTACAAGCATACTTTGAGGTGAGAGTACATGTATGGATGAACAGTGAGCATCATATTTATGGGACATGTGGCACTTGGAATCTTCTTCGGTTCAATGTCATGGAGATGGCAAAAAAGGAAAAAAGTACCGTAGACTGGAATTTTTTGACGAAAACGAAAGATATGATACCTTGATGATAGACAAGTATTTTTTTTGCAAGGTAGAGAGGTGGGGAATAGAAGCATAAAAAATATTCCAAAAATGTGGTTGCTACTTTAGAAAGTAACTTCTGTCAATAAGTGATAAATAGCAGATATCATAATCATAGTCAAAGAGGCATGACTGAATCCATTTAAAGTTTTTAGACATCAACTTTGGGGGAGAAAAGGGAAAATGAAATGGAGTCCTATACATGTGAAAGTTTCTAGTTGGTAGAAATATACAAGGTGGATGAAATGCAAAAAAACATGGCCAGAGTAGGAAGAAGGGGGCTTGTTTTGTTCCATTGTCATGCTGCCATGTCCCTTCTGTTTTTCTCCTCTCTTTCTGTTTTCTTCTTTTCCCATCTGATGGGGGGGGGGGGGATTGGGGACATGCCCCCATATAATTTACAGTGGAGTTGCAACACTGAGTCTGGAAAAGGGAAGATAATACAATTTGAAATTTCAGAGTTTTGTTAATAAAGAGCATATATATGGGAGGGAACCCCACAAGATTTGTCGCAGAGTTCCCAATTTGTGTTTAAACTGATTGCAAGTATTCATTACTTTATTTTTAATTGGATTTTGCTCCAACTTTTACTGACCTGTTTCTCCAACTTTTCTGCTTCTATTAAAACCAACTTCATATCAAGTTGGACTTCCCCTTTTATTTGGGTATGTATATGTTGTTTCCTACATATCCTCTCTGGAGGGAAGAGACTTGGTGAAGACACGATGGTCTGTTTACTGGGCTGATCACACCTTTACAAGCTTGTAATTCAATCAAATCTCTGCACCAGACAACATTCAAGCAATTGAATTGGTGGCTCATCGTGGAGATATGGCTGCGAAAGCAGAAGAATCTCTCGTCAGAAGTGACACAATATTTCTTGTTGTTGCACTCGATGGTAGAGACCGAGTTTTGATTAATGTCTGTGTGTTGCACTGCACTGCTGCCAGCGGAATGGGAGCTGTAGCGCTAATTTTACACCCAGGGGCCCAGCAGACTTTTAATTTGCTTCGCTTGGTGTTAATTGGGGACTCGATGGGCTACAAATGTGTGCCTCGGATTACCCCAGGGGGCAAGAAAATGAAATTGCCCCCTTCTTGATCATTTTTAGAATTGAAAGGCAGAGGTGTCGAGAGATCAGAAAAATAAATCTGTAAGGTCGTACTCTGAGCCTGTTCCTGACCTTTATTCGTTAAAGAGTCCAATTTGTATGCAGAGCATGAAGTGCATGACATATTGAGGGATTTTGAATGTATGCACCACGTCTTATCGCTCATTTATCATCAAACATGTAGGCCTACTGAGATTGCTATTGAACATAAACGTATTTACTTGCACATACACATGGACTGTTTGACAAGTATGTAAATGTGCTTTTTTGACAACATGTACATGTAATCTACGTCTGCATATTGATGTGTACACGTACTGTACCGTCAAGCAGCATTTCCATTTAATGTGGATTAATATCTCCAATTCAAATTGTATTGAATGTTTCCTGACATTTATGTGAGTGTTTTTCTTTTGTGCTATGACTTTGTTGTTAATTTCTGACATTGACCTTGGTATTTACATAGAATGTCAGGGAACTTGTAGTCTTGGTTGTCAAGACCTGATACTGGTTTGTTAAAAATGTTATGATTCATTCATTTCATTGTGGTATATTTCAATCATGTCTGCACTTTAAAGCAAACATGGTATTTTCATGCACATTTTACAGCCTGCAGGCTCGATATCTTCTGTCTGAGGCCTGAAGGGCATTAACACATGTACGTTTTAAAACACAAAGTTAATAATGCCCTTTTGGCTCTCAACGAACGATATCAGGTGCGTGTTTTAAGGGGAAAAGAACAATCCAGGAGAAATTGAAGCGAAAAATGATGAAATACTTATAATTTGCTCTGTATTTCTTAATCAAGTCATAGTGAAATTTAGGATATTATTATACTGGGAGAAGTCAGTAGAGACCTGAAGATTCCATTCACTTTTTTCCCTCCAAGGCACAGGTGACCCTAGATTTTATGTAATAATAAAAATTAAACAATAACATGCAATAAAATAGATTTCAAGACTTGGCAAGAGGCAGAACAAACAATATACCTGCCTAGATAAGCACAACAAGATAAGTTATGAATTGTTCATGTATAGTATTGACACATGTATGTACATGTACATGTACATTAGGCTTGGGCGGTTCCCTTGTTGATGAGAACCGACTCCGGTTCCCACTCTCGGCCTCGGTTCCAAGTGGAATCGACTCCCGCTGGCTGCCATATACAGTACATGTAATTGAAGCCACAATGCTGTAAAGGCCACACACACACACACAGCAGGGAGTTGTTTACACACTGTATGTTATGTACTGTGCATGTCGGCTCCATTCAGCAGTGGCACCGATAGCAACAGATGATTTTCTGAGATATTTTTTTGGAAAACTTTACTTTTAAAAATGAGTATCAAAAGTATGAATGTATGTGTTACTTGTGTGTGTAAATTGATGTTTTGTTTATATCTGTCTCATCTCATGATATCTCTACAATTACATGGAAACAATATATAAAGAAGATCAAAGTGCAGACCTTCATAAACAGTTATGAAATGATTTATTTTACTACTTTCGATCAAATCGAGAAAAAAACATGACCACTGCTAATAAAGTAACTAATTATTTAATAACTCATGGCAACTTGGCAACAATGTAAACAAACAAAAACATGTTAGGTCTAATTTAAATTCTAAACTTCAACATAGAATGATGGAATAATCAACTCGTACTTACACTGCTAAAATGTAAGAAATGCAGAACAATTATTTCCAATATTACGGTAAACAATCCATTATGTAAAACTAAAGATTCTGATTCCCTGCCTAAAATAAATGGAATGTATCCGAAACATGCCTGGTCCGCTGGCTCTCCTCCCAGGGACCAACCTTTATCTGAGAGCTAAGTGTAAATAACTCATGCTCACATGGCCGCCCGCCCGCCCAATGCCACCCAAAAACTTTAATGACCCCAGCCCCAGCTCATGGCACTCCATTCCCATGGTTACTACTAACCACGTGCTTTCTAAACAACATATAACAGCGCTAGATCTTGGTTTCAGAATAACTAGTCTGCATTTTCAGCCACTATTAGAGATTGCGCTAATGCCACAGCGAGAGGGGACACTTGACTTGCCTGAATTATTCTTATTTGTTTAAATACCCCCAAAAAGAACACAAGACAGAGAGATGTAGATCTGCAAAACTTATTCTTGAGACAAAAATAATAACAGAAGGGGATGCTAGAGGGGGAGAGAAAGGGAGAAGGGGAGATGTTGACCTGCCACATTTATTCTTGTAAGGAAAACAAAATAACTGAAGGAAACAAGATATAGGGGGTGGGGGAATGTACATGTAAATTGTAGACCTGTCAAACTTATTTTTAAGAAGAATAAAACTTGATGAGGAGAATTCAAGGGAGGGAAAGGAGGAGGAAATTGTGAGTTGTGTGATTTAGTTTATTCGAGGAAGAAAACTAAACGTCTGATGTCTAGGGCAAGGGGAGACTAGGGATAGAGAGAGAGAGAGAGAGAGAGAGCAAACACAAAGTCACATAAATCAGTTTGCGCACGAGAGAAAACATGAATCAACTCCTTGATCACACGCTCCAAGAGGAGAGAAAATGGGGCCATTGTTCCAAGACTCTTGCGCAATTCACCAAAGGTCAAACGTTCAGCTGGAGGGGGGGGGGGGGGGGCAGTTTACAGACAACATGCAGCCAGCACACACATGTCACTCTGATGCACAGTACTACGAAGGAGGTACACACACAAATGTGTGTATCAAAACAGCATGCTGCTAGTGCGCCCATCGCTTTGACAGAGCTGATTTTGTTCATTCTCTGTGCTGTGGAATCGACACCAGTTCGTTCGGGCAATGTTCCTTCGTTCACTTTTGCAAAGTATCTCTTTGAATTTTGGTGCTGTGGAGTCGACTCCAGCGCCAAAGACTCGGTTCTTATCTTGGAACCGAGTCTCCTTTTCTCGGAACCGACGTGCTCGAGTAATCGACTCTCTAGAGATTGGAGTCGACTCCTCGGTTCTGGATTTCAGAATCGGTTAGAGTCGGGTACTCGGCTCTCGCTCCCAAGCCTAATGTACATGTAGTTATACCGATATGATCATGGTGGCACTTGCTTTGATAAGTGATATCAGTAAGATAATTAATTACACCATGAGAAATGAATATTAATAACATTAATAATGATATACAGTAGGCTTGATGATGATGATGATGATGATATTTTTAAATAATAATAATAATGATAATGATAATGAGAATAACTATGATAATAGTAATAGTAATAATGATAATAAATATAAATAAAGAGGATTTTAAAAAAAAAAAAAAAAAAAAATCAACAATAATAATAGAAAACATAATAGTCACATGTAAAATAATTTGTATATATATGTTTGATTGATATTTAGTATATGAAAATGAATAGGGACAATTAATTTTTACAAAGATACATGTTTAATGGTCTGTATCTGGGAGGTTGCATGGAAAGTCATCCGGTGGCTTGTAGTTTTTGGTTGTAAACAAAGGATCATTAACTGACAAACAATCACTGGAATTTCTATAATGACCTTGATATTTCTAATAAAAACTGATTTTATTGGTAATGGTGTTGGTTATATATCCTGGATTAACTTTAATTACACATTTTCTTTGTAAGGTTCAAGAAGATCACAGTTTGTGTCAACAATATTTCCTGTTTTTGTCTCGCCTGCGTAGCAAAAAGCGAGACATAGGCGCCGCTTTTCCGGTGACGGCGGCGACGGCGACGGCGACGGCGACGGCGTCAACATCAAAAACTTAACCTAAGGTTAAGTTTTTGAATTTTTGATATAATTTTTAAAGTGTAAGTTCTTAGTCAATGAAACTTTGACTATAGGGTAATCAAGTATCCCCAATCATGTGAGTAGAATTTCAGATCACAAAGTCAAGGTCAAAGGTCATTTCAGGTCAACAGACTTGGACTATGTTGTAGCATCATCATCGAAAACTTAACCTAAGGTAAAGTTTTTGAATTTTTGATATAATTTTGAAAGTATAAGTTCTTAGTCAATGAAACTTGGACTATAGGGTTATCAAGTCTCCCCAATCATGTGAGTAGAATTTCAGGTCACTAAGTTAAGGTCAAATGTCATTTAAAGGTAAAGACCAGTATTGGAAACGCCCCAATTTCAAAAAATGAAATGGAAGCTCTCATTACCAATCATGTGAAAGAATATTGTTTGACTAATACATGATGATAAAAAATTTGCCCGGAAACCGCCTACTAATTCATATATTTGGTAAATTTGTTTCTCTCATGGTCTGTGAGAGATATAGGGTAGTCCCATATACATCTTTCTGTGTATAGTGCTTGTAACTTTACAAAGAATGGGCCAAATTTCTTATCATTTTGATGATTCCAAAACCTTGCAGATGCTAGATGCTAGATGATCAACCTTTTCTGATCGATTCCACAACATTTCTTTCACAATGTAATCGCATGACCATAACTGGTCTTTACCTTTAAGGTCAACAAACTTGGACTTTGTTGTGGCATCAACATCAAGATTTTCAAAATGATTCTTCTTCGTTATTTTTCAACCGATTTTGATTCTGATTGTTTCATATGATAGGGCTAGGAGGGGGGTTTAAAACTTCTACACAGAATCGTGAAATTCATTATCTATGCTAATTTATGCAAATTTATTCGAAATCACAAAAAATGCTTCTTCTCCTTCATTTCTCGACCGATTTGGATTTGGTTTGCTTTATCTGGTAGAGCTAACTTTGGTACACTAAACTTCTACACCAAATTTTGAAATTGTTCTCCATTAATTAATAATGGTAATTTATGCAAATTTATTCTAAAAATAACAAAAATTGCTTATTCTCCCTCATTTGTTGACCGATTTTGATTTGGTTTGTCTTATCTGGTAGAGCTAAATTTGGAACACTACACTTCTACACAGAATTGTGAGATTTTGCTCCATTGATTATTTATGGTACTTTATGCAAATGAAATGAAATTATGTCCCTTCCAGGGCATCAAATTTTTATTTTTTGACCAGTTCAAAAGTGTACCGCATAAAATTTAGGATATTTGTTGTTGCGAGATGCGGATGAGCGCTACGTCATTGACGTTCTGGTTTATCATATTGAATTGCGTTATGCAGGCGAGACCGCCGAGAGCGTTTCCCTTGTTGTGTATTTATATGCCGTATTATCTATTGACAATAAAATTGTATATTTTCTGAAAGTCAAGATATGTATTCAGGGTACACAAATTTTGTTTTGATGTCTAAGAAATAAATGGAGTTTTAGATGAATTAAAAGAGAGATATATAAATATTTTCCCCTTTCCTTGCTTTGCTAAATGATACCCCAGATTGTCATGATCAAAACCATTTGAATGAGTAAATCATGGACACTGGATAGATTTTGCTCTGTGTCATTCCAATGTACAGCATGAAGTTAGTACATTATGCAGACAAGAACAAGTAAAATGCATTTTAATCAGTGAAAACTACTTTTAGGGCAAGATGAACCCTTCAGTGTTTTGTATATTATAGCTACATGTACATGTACATGTACATGTAGATACATGTTTAGTATGAGTGCGCTGCAAATTTAAAAATGCGTAGTTCAGTGTCACTGAACTTTTAGTGCATGTACTGTACCTACATGTACATACATGTAGTTGACACAGTTTCAAAAGATTCTGTTATCTCTGTTTGCTTTAGGCAAATATTTTGAGGAATTTGGGCTGAAAATGAAATTGTCAGAATATAAGCATTAGGAATCCATGCAAGATCTAATGGATAGGTTACTGTACATGTACATTGTAGGACTATAGAAAGACCTGTTGGGTAGGTCTACTATTTCTGTAGGAATTTTTGAGTGGATTACATGATTTTTATAGAAAAGAGAAATAGAGTAATTAATTTTGACAAACAGATAAAAAAGAAATCCGCTAAGCCTGACCTGTTTGCGTACAGCATGTCAATTGGCATGACATACTGTATGTAGGCTATGTCAGGTAGTACTAATGTCAGGCAGTGGCATTCAACGTCATGAGAGGCCAAATGCATACATACATATGCATTGTTTTATAATTTGCAAATTGATCTAGTTATTGATCATCAAGATACAATAACGAAATACAAAACACAGCAGTAGTAGCTGCAGTCAAAAGGAATGTGTGGGACAGCACAGACTTCCCTATCAACATTAAGTAATTGCAGCCTACAGATGTGATCATTTGGAACAGACAGGGATAGGATGGAAATCCTCCGCTGAGAGCCAGAAGGGCATTAACCCATTAACGCCCGTCTGACTCTAAACATACAAAATAGCAGAAGTTATGGAACCTTTGGAATCTTAGTTCCCTGTTATATAATGTAGTATTATATTGTACCAATCACCAAAATGTATTTTGTTCTGTATGTAATATTGGTTCCATTTCATGATAATGTATTCAAATATTAGTTCTCAAAAATAGATTTCGCCAGTTTAAATACAATCTCAACTAGAACGTAAAATCAACTTGTGAGTATCTCCGGTGCACCTGTATGCGCTCATCTAAATAGGGCACGGAACCTAAGTCTGCCTTGTGTTGCGTGTGCGTAGTTTTATGTTATTCTTTATTTTCTTCATAATTCTTTTCCGTTAACCCATAGAATGTCAGGTGAAGATTTTGAGGTAGGTTTTGTATCTGTGCACAAATTATCATGTTAGATGATTGGTACACTTTAAGTTCCTCCCTTCCCTATCTCATCAATACTGTACACCTGTACATGTATACAGTTTGCAAGGCGTATGTGTGCCCTCGATAGGAGAATACCATTGGGATGCGGACAAAGCAGTTGAAGCGCTCATCCTGCTGTTCTTGCATGGCATTGTAACCAGAAATGACTGAATCGAAAGCTTTCTGTCGGTTGACAGAAGAATGGTAAACATTACTAGCCTGCTGAAATCACTGTGAGATCATACTACGCATTCCTGTCAAATTGATGCTGAGTTGTGACCCTTCACCAGTCTTTGTATTAGGCATCTGTAGGGTGCCTGTGCTATGGTGGACGATTAAATGAATAGAGGGGGGTAGGAGCCCTTAATCACAAACCTGCGCATTGCATCGGGCAATTAATCTCCTAATCTAGCTAGACAGGTAAGGGAATTTTTAGTAGTAAAGGAGATGGAGATGAATTTAAAGTTCACCTAAAATGAAATTATAAAATACATGTAACAGACCGTGCTCATGGTTTTACTTTGTATTACATGGAGACCTAATCACAATCGTATAGGGCTGCATGTTGTGATGCTCATTGTGTGATTGGATTGTTGTTTAAAAAACAAAGAAAAACAATTCCTATGTTGATTTCATAAGGATTGGCAATAGTGCAGAACAAAGAAAATAGTTTACCTAGATTTGAAAGTAAATTTCTCTTTATCGAGACTATATCAATTAACAATACAAGAGTGATCAAGTATCAATAAATCTACTACTACTACCACTACCACTACCACTACCACTACCACTACCACTACCACTACCACTGCAGCTGCTACTGCTATTACTACTACAACTGCTATTACTCTACTACTACTACTGCTACTACTACTACTACTACTACTACTACTACTACTACTACTACTACCACTACCACTACCACTACCACTACCACTACCACTACCACTACCACTACCACTATCACTATCACTATCACTATCACTATCACTACCACTGCTGCTGCTACTGCTATTGCTACTACAACTGCTATTACTCTACTACTACTACTGCTACTACTACTACTACTACTACTACTACTACTACTGCTACTACTACTACTACTACTACTACCACTACCACTACCACTACTACTACTACTACTACCACTACTACCACTACTACTACTACTACCACTACTACTACTACTACCACTACCACTACTACTACTACATGTACTACCACTACCACTACTACTACTGCTACTTCTACTACTACTGCTACTTCTACTTCTACTACTACTACTACTACTACTACTACTACTACTACTACTACTACTACTACTACTACTACTACTACTATTACTACTACTACTTTTACTACTACTACTACTACAACTACTACTACTACTACTACTACTACTTCTACTACAACTACTACTACTACTACTACTTCTACTTCTGCTAAGTACTACTACTCTCTTTCCCCTCCTCCGCCTCCTCACTTCCACTACCAATACAACTACTACTACTACTACACCTCTTCTACTACACCTCTTCTACTACTATGATCTCATTAGCGGGCGTTGACATGATGCTAGTAGTTGTGATGATGTCAGTTAATTAATTAGCTGATTGGAGTATAGTATCCAGATGGGCTCCAATGAACTCTCCAACCCAATCACTTCCTAATGACCTCATCACCGAATATCAAGGTCCAAAATTTGTCATTAAGGGCTAAACCACCGGAACTGATTATTCAAGGGAATTGTGTCTAGCTTCTCTGTTTCCGTATATTGTTGAATGACAGGCAAAGATGGGCACTCAGACAGTTCCATTTCATTAGCTGTAATTAGCCTGGACAGTCTGTGCATATTTATGTACATCTTTCGTTTTATGAAACTCAGTTGTATGTTAGATGAAATCGTGAGAACAGAATTATGATATCTACTTGTAGAGAAATATCGTTTTACACACATGTATGTACAATTTCCACTTGATTCTATGTGAAGAAAAGCTTTAAGAAATATTTTAATTAACTACACCGAAGGTTACATGTACAATTTTTGTAAGTACAATAAATTGTTCCCTGAAGCTAATGAAGACAACAGACAAAGGATAGTGTTTGCTTTAATATTTACATGAATTTTCATGTAATCATTTTTTAGTCCAGATTATGCAGGTTCCATTGTGTAAAGAAAGACGAAGAGTCCTGATTTCTGATAAATGCTTTTGCATAATTTAAATAATATGCAGACTCTCACCTACATTGTGCATATAAGAACTGCAATTTTAAATTTTTTAAGGATTGTGTAATCAACAATAACTGATTGCCAAATATAGTTATAGTTCTTACACTTTCTCAGAAGAAATCATTTTTTAAAGTTAAGTAAATAAGGATATGTTTCATGCAACAAGTACTAGCATCTTCAGTAAAACGATGAAATGACTGAACTACTCAAAATTGGAGTTCTATCTTTCTACGACCCCTGCTCATGTGTCACCACCCAGCATCAACATTTTGAAGTAGTTTAGGGGTGTATTAACCTTCCAAACCTCAGAGGCAGAAGAAACCAAACTCTTGTTATCACAGAGAAGATACCTCCGGCTCTGTCTGGTTAATGCACTTCTACCTACTATGTGAAGCTGTCACTCATCCATTTTGAATATCTCTCGAAAATGGACTTCGACATCTGTTCAAATTGTTCAGTTGATATGTATATTTCACATATATTTCACAGGATTTAACATGTTACCACAGATACATTTCTAGTCTACCATCCATATGCATGTGCCCGCCACTTTTAGTAAAAGTATGTCATTAGTTTTTTTATGCTGTATACTTATCCACGGTATTTCAATGTTTCTGCACAATCACTCGCGTTTACCTTTAATATTTAATCTGTGATTATCTGTCTGTATTTTGAGTAATTCCCTGTAGATTTATGATGCCATGTAGAGGGCAAAATCCCCACTGATTGCCTCCAGGAAATCATACCTAGGGAAAAAGCTAAATTCTGCATTTATGGCTATTTATATACAGGTATATATATTTTAAAAGGGTATATTGTATGCTAAATATAAGACTCGATACCCAAACAGCCTAAATCAAAATCTGTGGACGTCTGATCCAGTTTATTAGCCTGGCTCCTAAATCCTCCCACCCTCACATATGACATGCTAGCTATCAGAGGTTGTCAAGGATACACTTGTTCCAATCTGTAGCAGATTTGACAGTTGGAGGGTGATGGTACCAGTATTTGCATGCAGGGAAGTATTGATGTCACATGTATACCAAAAAAACAAAAAAACAAAACAACAATACTAGATGTTGGAAGAACACAATTCTAGATAAGAAAAAAATAGAGTTTTGGTCTCCATGATGTGACAAGAGAAAAGATTCCTGACTGACCTCAAGGTTTATAATTGAGCATGAGCTAAATCTAGGATTTTGTTTCAGAATCTGAGGCAATGTTACTGAGTCACTTTAAGGCGGTGTGGCTCCAGTTTACGGGAACAAAATGTGACTTCAACGAAAGAAAGGAAAAGCTTGAGTTTGATGACTGGAGTCATCATAATTGATATTCAATACACAACACACTATTTAGCTAATACGATAACAAACCGATACAACTTTGGAAAACCGAGTACAGGGTTTAGAAAAATGTAAAGATTGGATTACTTTTTCAGATATATGTCAATATTTGGTTGGCTAATGTAGGAAGCATTATGAAATGGAAGTTGTAAATGCTTAAGATATTGGAATGAACAATGAATATACTGCAGGATTACCGTTTTTTATGGATATGATATCATCTGCTGTCATTTTGCGCTCTCATCACATCTGCACTGGAGGAGAGCCAATTAAACTTTACGATGGTCATAAATTTTGACAATGAACAAGAGAGAGAGAGAGAGAAAAAGAGAGAATTGTCATTCCCTGGTGAAGTATACACCCTTTTTGTTGGCCTGCTATGGAGTGTTTATGATCTTATCTTGACATATTATGGAAAATAAAAACTGGTTTTGTAGATCCAGGAGTCTCTGGATAATTTTAGGGCTATAGATGGTGTCATTGGGGAGTGATAAGATGCAGTCTTGCTTCATTGAAATCATTCTAAAAAAGGGCTAACTTCTCGTTACAAGAACTAGTTGAAAAAGAGAGTGGAAGATGGAATGCCTAACTAAATATTTGCTAGAAAGTGGTAAGGTGGCGTGAGGAAAACTCTCTTGTCAAACTGATGTGTGTAGAGTTCTGTGTTTTACAGCACATTCTTGATTTTGATGGCTCTTTAAGGTTTCGGGGCAAATCGACATCAGCCCACATATGTATTTTGTTCTGGTTATAAAGTTAACCATGAAGTCTTGAAGGATAAAACAACAAAGTTGATGCTATTCTTCCAAGTTTTGTAGCTCTTAATTGAGACAATTAATGTTCTTCAATTCATTATTCCTTTAGAGATGATTACAAGTTAAACAATCATGCAGAAAAGAGCTTCTGCAAACTCGTAATAAGTTTGCTACTGATATACCCATAGGGATGAAAGGCTGTTTAGCAATCGACTTTGCTACATAATTCCAACAACTAAAACAGCATTTTCTGGAACACTCCTGTAAAAGCTAAAGTAGTTTCCCTGCAGCTATTAACTGCTGATTTTTATCTTAATGTACTTCTGAGTCTTATTATTAACTAAGTATATTTTTAATGTTCAGTGTCAGAAGGGTGTTAGCTCCATATTAAAGTAGTAATGTAATGTCCTTCTTACTCCAGGTGAAAGGTAATTTTATATTGCTTCTGCTTCATATTAAAACAATTAACAGGAAAAGAACCGGAGGGTCTTTTCGTTGTAATTTCTTTTTTAAAATGTAGGGCTCCATATTCAATTTAGATGTTTTTTCTTTGTTGTTTTTGTTAAGGGCTAGTCAAGGAATAATACATCTAGGAGAAGAACAGTTACCTGTATATTGCGATTGTGCAATTTAACTTTAGGTCTAAGGTATTGCACATCCACAGTCCACACCAATAAATTTAACAAATAAACACCAACAACAACAGCAACACAAAACATTACACCTTGATATATCTCATATTTGGTTTGAAAAGTAAATATCTTTGATATATTTCACTAATTTCATCTTGAATAGGAGATGATTATTCCACTTTTCCAAGTAGCGATCATTCTATAATTATCTGTATATAATTAGAATCAGTAGAAACATGAATATTAATATGTATATTCCTTTTATGTGTTAACATTTGGATGAAGTATAAGATTGTTTGTATTTTATTTCTTTTATGTAGGAGGTGCCTTCCACTGTGATGCGCTGAAAGCTGCAGACATTCTTCCTCTCCTTCGAGACAAGTTAGCTTTCCTCTCGGGTAAGATGATGATGATGATGATGATAATCATTTTGGTTCTGTAGCTATGCTTACTATGAGAACTTTTCTAGGAAACAAATTTATTGGTGATGGTAATGATTGCAGTGTTTCCATGATGGTAGTGGTGGTGGTGGTGATGGTGGTGGTGATGATGATGATGATGATGATGATGATGATGATGATGATGATGATGATGATGATGATGATAGTTGTGGTAGTGGTGATGATGTAATAGCGATGATGATGATGATGATGATAGTTGTGGTAGTGGTGATGATGTAATAGCGATGATGATGATGATGATGATAGTTGTGGTAGTGGTGATGATGTGATAGCATGATGATGATGATGATGATAGTTGTGGTAGTGGTGATGATGTAATAGCGATGATGATGATGATGATGATAGTTGTGGTAGTGGTGATGATGTGATAGCATGATGATGATGATGATGATAGTTGTGGTAGTGGTGATGATGTGATAGCATGATGATGATGATGATGATAGTTGTGGTAGTGGTGATGATGTGATAGCATGATGATGATGATGTTGATGATAGTAGAAATGATAATGTTGGTAATGATGATAATGGTGATAATGATGACTATGGTTATTATGATTATGATGATAGAAAATTTATCACATTAAATAACATTAAAAATTTTCAATTAATATCAGCATCTTTAATTACGCAGCCCAAGCCCATTAAGAAAATGCAAGGCATAAAATGACAATCTATGCTCCTATGTTTTAACACACTACAGTAGATACAGTTCTGCTACGACACATTATAATCTGGAACAGTCAATAGGGGCAGTCAATAGACACTGTGACTGCAATATATACTTAATGCATCTGTGAATCTGGCCTCTTTTTAGGCTAATGAGTTTTTACTTTTTTCATTATTATCAAGCATGTACTCTATGGGGAAATTAAGGAGAGCACGATTATATAATATTTGTTCAAGATAAACATTATGATTAAAAAATCAAGCAGAATGCAATATTGACGGATTCAGGATCCTGCGAACATGCTTGTGATGAGATTCTTGTGATGCAAAAAACAGCGGACAAACATTGTGATGTAGACTATTTATAAAGGCTTGATGTACAAATGCGAATGCCTGCACAGACTGAGCTGCTAATAGCCCCTCATTATGCTTGCTGATCAATAATAGCCTTAATGATTATGGCTTTCTACTTTCAACATCAACTTTCTGTATCTGATTCTGAATCTCTATATTTCCATATACATTTCTGATATTTAAATTCCATCTACATGTAAACCCCTCTCCTTCTCTTTCTTTTCTTATGATGTATTTTCTATATCCTCTCTTAATCTAATACTTGATACAGTCAAACCTGTCTATAGCGACCGCCCAAGGGAAACACAAAAAGTGGCCTTTGTAGACAGGTGGTCTATGTAGACAGGTTCCTTAAGTACATGATTCAATGAGAAACCATTTTCAAGGGAAACAAAAATGTGGTCCTTGTAGACAGGTGGTCTTTGTAGACAGGTGGTCACTAAAGCAGGTTTGACTGTATTAAAAATCTTTAGGGTATATTTGTATAGTACCTGCGCTGCATGTAAATAAGCAGATGCCAAATATGGTATTATTATTCATATTATTTACTTTCTTTATTTTATCTCCTCTGTATGTGTTGTGTCGCAATCATCTGATATCTGTTGTTTGCTGCCTTTTATGTCTCTCATATATATGTAGGTGGTCGAGACAAGAGAGGGGGCCCTATTCTTGCCTTCCCATCAGGCTCTGCCCTGGACAAAGTCAGTCCGATTGACCTCCGAAAGCTCGTCTTCTACCTGAGTGGAATACCAAGGTAAGGGATTTTTTATCCTTCATTTTGATAATAATTCTCGATCATTCCAACATTCACTCCACTTTACATTCATCCTTTCATTTCATTATTTTGTCATGAATTCTATCATACATTTAATTATCATTCCATAATTTCATTCTGTTTACATTTAGTTATCCTCATTTTTGTCATTTTGCCTTACCTTCCATTGTATATTTATTCATCATTTCGTCATGGATTCTTTAGTAAATTACAGTCAGTCATTTCACCATTTTACCATGAATTATTTTTACATTTAGTCATTCTCTTCATCTTTCCATCATTCCATTGTTCATTTATTCACTCATGTTATCGTTCCATCATTCACTCTATTGTACATTCAATAATTTATTCCTTCACTCACCAGATAAATTTCATTCATCTATTCTACCAACCATTCCTTTGCAGTGAAGAAGAAAAACAAAATCATGTTTTTGGAGAGCGATTTAGCTTTGGAAAATTTAAAAGAACACTTGTAATCTGAAGAGCTTTAGTATGAACACTCGTTAAACAGTAAACAAAAAACAAAACAAAAACACAAACAAAAAGGAAGGAAACTAAAAGATTCTGAAAATTGCTGTTTGTGGTCAAAAGATTAATTTTTAGTCGGTTTGATGTGGATTCATTTATTTTATATTTCTTTCCTGCATTCTCTCCTTTCTTTCCATTAAGAATTATGATTTATATCTGAAATATTTCAAACATTGTGGTGATTGGATTGTAATAATCTTTTGAACACTGGTTCAATTGCAAGGTCATAAACATGCATTAAAGATAAACTTGAGTACTGGTAATGCGATTGCATTATGAAAGAAAAGGTGTGGAATGGATCAGAAAAGTTGATCATATAGCATGTAAGTAATGGTGTGTAATGCAAGGTTCTAGAGTCATCAAAATCATCATAAATTTGGCAGAGTCTTGGTAAAGTAACAATCACTTACACAGATAGATGTATATGGGACAACACACATGGTGTCGGGGCTAGTACTACCCTGATTTCCTTATGTTTCTATGCTCATTACTCAGCCAGTATACATTTTCTTCCAAAATTGTTTGGCACATGACATTTATTTGTAATCTTGAACATTCAGTGTAAGTTTCGTTAGATTCTGTGAGAATTCATTTTATTTTTTTACCAGAACTCAAGTTTATCTTTAACTTACTAGAGAGTGCAAATAGTATTATTTCTCATTACAAACTCCATGCTGTCTTGTAGTTAATAGGCCCTGGGTCCATGTAATCCCAGCTTTCTGTTTATTGATATAAACACCTATCAATCAAGGCATATATCTATCTCACTGTCTCTGTCTCTGTCTCTCTTTCTCTGTCTCTCTCACACTCCCTCCGATTCTTTTTCTCTCTCTCTTTCTTTTTTTCTCTCTCTCTTTTTTTCTCTCTCTCTCTCTCTTTCTCTCTCTCTCTCTCTCTCTGTTAAATCTATTTGTGTTTTTATTTATTGTGATACTGACCTACATACAGAGACATGATCTGCCATATGATGATCAGACACTAACAGTTAAATAGATACTGTTCTTAACTAATATTGTGCAAATAAACTAATACGTAGGAAACAAAATATATATTTTATAGGTTAAAAAAGGACAGAATACCAGACCCTCATTCATTTCATACTCTGTAATCTGCATGGATTTAATATCTTGTTACCATATTGTTGATTGAAATACAGGTTTGTTAGGAAAGGAACTTAGAATTGAAAAAAATATATACTTGTTTTAAAGGCGGCTAAAGTTATCCTCATATGAGTCGTCATCAGTTCATATTCACTAGAGTAGAGGCAGTTAACCTGTTGGATACAATATTGCTTTAATATAGGAGGTATTTCTATGTTTCTATCGTGGGACATGTACATTATCCACTATCCAATGGGTTACGGATACCTTCAGTCAAACTACCATATGTACATTCTGCAAATGTGTTCTGTAGTAGCCATTTCCATTTGGTGTCTTGAACTTTTATCTCAAAATTTGGTCTACTTTTATGTTGGGCTTTTCATTTCTGGTGAAATCATGTAGCAATCATCATTCCAACATATGGACGATGCCAACAGAAGGCCGAGCTTGAAAGCCTCCCTCTCTCTCCTTTACTAGCCTAACAATATGAAGCTCGATCATAAATTCATACAAAAAACTGCCATGACTAACCATTTTTGTCATGAATTTTGATATTGCCTGCCCGAATACAATGTGCAGTGCCATCGGGAAAAAGCTTCAGTAGCGCTAGAGCAAGCTTTGTGGCAGCTAGAAATAATGGAGAAACTCATTAAGGAGGGAATGTGACGGTTTACATTTCCCTGGCTATGACTAAGATGAAATCTAATGTGTTTCCTGGAGGTGACTCATGTTGAATGTATACAAACTTTGGGGATACCCGTTAAGATCATGATGTTTTAAGTTGTTATGCAAGGCTGCCACTAGGAACACAATTTAGACAGTCGTGAAGCGATTTATGATTTAAAAGCTCACTAATGTGTAGAGGGGGTGATGAGAGACAACGGCAGAAAATGGATGAAAGGGAGAGAGAGAGAGAGAGAGAGAGAGAGAGAAAGGATGAGGTGAAGAATTACATGTATTATTGTATTTAGAGAGACTGACAAAAATACTTCTAGTTTAGAAATCTCTTGGGTGAAACCTAAAGAAGTAAGATTAAATATAGCACTACCTAACAGACTGAATGAATAGTTCAAAGATTAAGAAGTGATATCCAAAAATGTTAAATGAAAGGGGAAAAGATGCTTTTTGTTAGATAAAAGATAATAGTATCACAGTTTAAAGATATAGTTGAGTTCTGGTCATGTGATTGCATTGTGAAAGAAACAGCGTGGAATCGATCAGGAAAGGTTGATCATCTAGCATATATTAGTATTGGTGTGTACTGCAAGGTTCTGGAATCATCAAAAATGATAAGAAATTTGGCCCAGTCTTGGTAAAGTTACAAGCACTGTACAAAGAAATATGTACATGGGACGACACAAACATGTGGCATAAACATCCATCCCAATTTTTATGCTGTTACATGTCATATTTAGAATATGAAGGCATTTGAAGAGCCATGTTTTTCAGGGAACATATATTATCTGATGTTCTTCCACACTTGCATAATAACAATGATAACGCTCACAAATATCTTTCACCTCTTCCCAGAACTCAACCTTCTCTTTAAGTTGAACTTGGATGAACAGAAATATGAAGATGCCAATAGGGCCATAGGCTCTATCAATTTTGGTCGTGACTGCTTCCGTTAGGCCTAGTTTATACATCCACTTGTCAATTTCCATGTTTCAATAGAATCAAAAGAATGCCAAATGAAATCGGGCATTACAACAAATGAAAGATGGATTATGGTTTCCAATTCAAACTGATTTCTACAATAGAGACAAGGTAAACAAAAAAATGGATCAAAGAGGATGAAAATTCTCATTTGTTATTGTCTAACGTGGGAGAAGAGGGGCAGTGTTCTCAATCCAGCCCCTTTTCACCGTATCAACAAAAGGCTGAATCTGTGATGCATCACCTATCCAAATTTTAAATCAGACTTGTGATAGAAAGCCTTGGAAGCCTTGGAAGCTGAGCTTTCCGTTGCTGCTGAATTGCGGTTGATGTTTTTATGAACGCTTTTGAGAGGGACCTTTTTCTAAGGATGGTAAATATGCTGTTGATTTGCCATGAAAGAGATGTGCTTTATGGAGAGAATGAGTTACAATAGGGTATTATGGGGGTTTGGATGAAGAATCACCGACCACTTTGTTAAGGCTTTCCGATCCATTCACTGATAGGGAATAATACATCTGCTGAGAGCCAGAAGGGTGTTAACCTATATCATTAACACGGAATTATGTCTTTCTTGCTGTCTGTGGTAATGGATATCCTATGCTTGGCAGGTTAGATTGATAAAAACCCATCATTTACATCTAAACCACAGGTTCATTTTGATTCCCCTCTTGAAGAAATGTGCGATTAAGCCCTGCTGTTGTACTATGCATTAAAACAGGATTCCATACTCCATACTGTCTCTCACAGGGAGTCTGGATTGCAATGTTGAGGTCTGTCTGCATGGGCCCCCTTTTAATTTTAGGCATTCCCCAGTTGTTTACATTTAACTTGGAGCATTCTACATGTAGCCATTCTACATAGGCAACACATGCTAATCCAATTCTAAACTGCATTGATGTGCTGCATACTAGTACCCATTTCTTAACCTGGGTAGAGAGAAGCAATTTAAAAGAAATGCTGTACATGTCATGCCATGCAACTCATAATTTGTTTGTAGGTTTAAATCATTGTGATTTGATATAAGAAGCTAATAAACAAATCTGCCTTTTCTTTCGCAGATAGAAATTAGTATTCATATGATGTTTGGTTCTTGATTTTGTTTGTCATACATGACCTGTACTGCATACAAACTGCTTTGTGGTAATATTGACGGTCTGTCATTATCAAAAGCATCACGTTTCTCCTACCTATTAATTTGAGGTACTACCATACCATTCTTTGTGAATACATTATTTATGCTTTGTACATTGCATGAAAAAGGATAAAAATTGACTGACTCGTAAGTCTTGGCCTCTTCTCAATGATTGGTTTGTTTTCCTATTTCTCCCGCTCCCCCCTCCCTTTTTATTTACCAGATGCATTCTTCTGTATTTTACATGCTTATTATAAAAATGTGTTTTGGACTAATACTGTTTTCACACTGGCAATATTTTGCTTAACCCTGTACTATAGGTGGGGTTAAGGGGGGGGGGGGTGGTCTTAGCCCCACCTATAGTACGGGGTTAAGCCTATTCCACTTTCTGTTCAGACTGGCGTTTACCAAAGTGGGCTAAAGTTGGCTAACCCCACCTATAGTACGGGGTTAACTAACCCTGCAAAATAGCAGGGCAAACTCCGCAATTGTGGTGCTAACTCCTGCTAACCCCGCAATTGCGGTGCCAAGCAAATGAGTGAGAACAGAAACGAAAAATAGTACGGTACTACACAATGGAGCGTATCGCAGCTGGCCAGATGCGAAGTATGTCTAATCATAACATTCATGGTATCCGGGGTTAATGAATTGCAGTGAGAACAGCGTGAATTTTCTTATTCCGGAATAGAAGCTAGTACGGGACTAAAAATAGCGTGTGTGAAAAGCCAAAAAAAAACAGTACGGGGCTAAGCAAAGTACGGGGTTGAGCAAAACCAGTGTGAAAAGAGTATAAGAGAGTTATAAACAAGTCTCTGAATTATGAATGCCATTAAACAGATAACCCTCCATACAATAATGGTTGATGATATATGGCACCCACTCCCCCATTATAGGAGTCCATCTAGACAAGAAACAAGTAATGATTTGATGTGGCCTAATCATAACGACCAACGTTATTGGTTTTGTGGGACGTGCAGAGAATAATTCGCCAATTTCTGAAGGCATAGTGACTCCATGTTGCATCTTGCATACTTCTCAATCTACATGTATACATTATTTTAATCAGGAGTATTGTTGGACAATTGTCAATGGGATGGATACAAAAATCAGAGATAATTATATGAAATAACATTCACCAACAAGCAAAAAAATTGAAAAGAAAAAAGAAAGGGACGATTTAAAATAACTATCAATTTTGTGTGTTTTGGTGACAAAGCTGTTAAATTTGCAAATTTTCCCCACAAACTTGTCACACCAAACACCCGCACCATGCAATTTCAGTCATCTATTGTGTATAGATGAGCGCTAAAGAAAATCTGTGTGAGGTAATACTTGAAGATGGAAATGATATCTGGGTCTCTCGTAATAATGAGATGTTTATATTATATGAGGAAATTGATTATTAAGATGAGGAAATTAGTTTTGATTAAGAAAAGGATGTTTTCATTAACATATTTTATAAGGAACTTTAAATAATGAAATAATGTTACAGTTTTGTGGTTTCCAAGTTTCCTATATTGTTTTCGTTTTTCCTCCTATTAATTTTTGTATTATGCATTAATGATATTAATGATATGTTTCATTCATCCATTCATTCCCTTTTTCAACTAAATCAGGGATTTCTTTTTAGAATAAGAGAAGAGAGTGATTTTTCAGATTCTTAAGAATCTACTTTTCGGGTGGAATAAAATGTGATATTTTACTAGAAGCTTGGCTGCTTTCATGTCAGTTATCAATTGAACATGAGTCAAGGAAAGTGAGGAGCATGAAATAAAGTTCTATAAATGATGAATATTATTGCTTGAATTGATGAATAGTACAAATTTAGGCCTATGTTAAAGTTTAGGCCAACTACATTTGGTCCTACACTTTGGGCAAACTACATGTACAGAGCAGTTATTAGTTGGTAGAATGACTTTGACATGAAACAACACACGCTTCGTCCTGAAGCACTCTATGAAATCTGAAACGTCTTCGTCTCAGCGAAGATCTCAGAGTTATGAATGAAATTGGCTCTTGTTCACACCCATCTTACATTCACACAATAAATCTCTGACAAGAATGAGAGAGATGTGCATGTGCTGATGATGAAGAAGATTGTGATTCTCATACCCATTGAAAGATGGTATGTGGGAACGCAGTATTTGACAGGGTGCATCTGTTTTGTTAGAGAGATATGATTTCATACTGTTCTCTCTATCATAGATGGCATGTCGTGCTGGCTTGCTTGCTCGGCTTGCTAGGGTACATAGATCCTGTTACAGGTACTCGTGCTGAGATACAGAGATGGGTAGAGGGAGAGAGTGGGAGAGAGTGGAAGAATGGAAGAGAGAGAGAGAGAGAGAGAGAGAGAGAAAGAGAGAGAGAGACGGAGTAGAGAGTGGGGGGGGGGGGTGGAAGAGAGATGGAGATAGAGAGAGAGAGAGGGGGGAGGGGCATGGAGATACCTGTCAAGGGGCAGGGGGAGGGTGCTTTGGAGTTAAGTAAGAACATTTAAAAGTTGATGAAATTACAGTTTACATTAAGGTCTAAATAGAGGATATAGAATACGACAACAGATAGGAAGATTGAGAAATATACTGGTATGCAGTGAAAGAAGTATGTCTAAGTATATTTTTTAAAAAGATAATTGAAGATTTATTTTAAACAGTATAGAATTTATAACAAAGAGAATGAAGAGGTTGAACATTGAATAATGATTTATATTTCGGTGCAGATTTTTTGCACGTACACCACCCTATGAAACCCTGTCACTCTGCTGAATATTGCCGTCTTTTGGCCAACATTTCATGTTGTTCCATCAATCTTCCATGCTTATGTATAAAGTCATAACATGATGATATACACATCACTTTGCATGGTATCGCCAGTGCAGGAAAATAAATCAAATTTGATTTGTACCTGCAGAGTACCAGCAAGCCTGAATATTTCTAAATTGACAACCATAATACCCCCAATGAAAAGGGTACCTGGTAGGACATGAGTCCTACATGCTCAAGCCATCGGCTTTATGCACACGTGAATATGATGGGCGATTGTATTGTATTACGCACATAAATGTATGTATAGAAATCATGGTTCTATTTTTTGTATACTACATGATATTACCCATTTTGATATGCCAATCAATATATTGATATCTTTAGTCTGAGCTGATGCAAAAATGATAATCTTCCTAGAGCATTGTTGACAACTTTAAAGGGGAAATTCACCCTAATATTAAGTTTGTTTCATTAGAAGTAAAAAAAAAAATGAGAGGAACAGGTCAGTGAAAGTTTGAGCAAAATCTGATTAAAATAAAGAAGTTATGTATATTGAGAATTGCGATATTTCAGACAAATATTGGCAACTCTGTGATGTACCTTGCAAGGTTCCCTCCCGTTAGTTCTTTACAAACAAAATTAGAAATGTCTATTTTCCCTAAAGAAATTTACAATCATAGATGCACCCTAAGTATTTCACAAACCTTTTCCTCTAACTTTTCTACTTCGATTAAAACCAACCTAATGCCAGAGTGCACTTCCCCCTTGAAATCTAAATTCATTCTCTTGTTTTCCTTTTTTGAAATGAATGTGTACAATCCTAATCATATACCCACAAAGCAGAGTTATTACAGATATCAAAGTATCTATAATTTTCACACACAGTTTTATTACTGTACTGTCATATCATTTCTAGTAGAATTTATAAGTGTATGTTCCTTTTTTTCTCAAGAAATCCACTGATTTATGTATGTCTGTTTGACTATTTCCAGGTAATTTCATGATAACATGAAAATAAACATGATAATAACTACGTAGACTTCCATGACTATGATTTATGGAAATTCATTTCTAAAATGTCTGCTTTCTTTGTTTTTTGTTGTTAGTGATGAGGCTCGAGATCTTGGATTCACTGTGATCATTGACATGAGAGGCTCAACATGGACGAACATCAAACCTGTACTCAAAGCGTTACAGGTGAGATAAACAACAACGAATATGGAGAAAGAGATAATACAGATGGAGAACAAATAAACAGACATATTTCTCTGATTTGAATGACATTTATGTTCAAAATATATTTCAAGAGTTTGTTTTTAGAATTGATTGGATTTATGAAGACTTTAAAGGCTGTCTGTAATAGTTTGGCCAGAAGGGATTAGACCAACCAGCAAGGTCACTGACCGGTGGTTATCTCACCAACTCAGCTCACAATTAACATGAGAAAAAGAGGATCATGGGGGACCAACAGGCACCGATTGGGGAAATTTCTATAAAGAGGGAGCAAGTAGCTACAAGTAGTACAGTGGGGCTTTAATAAGTGTTTTCAAAATGGTGAATCTAAAGATTTTTTTCTTACTCCACAGTATTATAAAACAAATAAAAACTGCATTTTATCAGTTGAGATCTGGAAGGGCATTAATTCTTTGCTTATATTGATAGGAATTAACATAGGCCTGCCTCTGGTCCTCAGAAAGACGATGCGATAGGTACCTGTTCAGTTGATGCGTTAGTCAATGGAAGAATTCACTTTGGATGCCTTTCCAATCATCTAAACACTAATTTTCTTTTCAATCAAGAGCTTCCTCACTTGACACTTGAAAGGCAATCACACTTTAATCAGTATTCTGTGATTTAATGTTTTCTCGAACAAATAGAATGATATGAAATCAAAAGAAGGGCATGGAGTGAAAAAGATAATTGAAAAAAGAAATGACAGAATATCAGGAACTTGTAGAGGATTTTGAGAAAACTAGATAAGGTGAAGGAAAGCTACTTGACAAAAAGAAATTCAGAAAAAGTAACAATCAGTGGCTTTGTTGTCGCCATGTAATATTTGGTGGTGTGGATTTGTCCTAAGAAAAAATGTTCTGTATATAGTTAGTTAGAAAGTGCAATCAAATATGTATTACACACAGAGTCCTCTAGATGGCAGTGAATGATGCATCGTAGAGATATTTGCTGTTTTAACATTTTATTATTCTTTTTTTATCAGGAATGTGTACCAGACAACATTCACATGGTATACATCATCAAACCAGAGAAGTTCTGGCAGAAGCAACGCACCAGCATGGGCAGCTCCAAGCTCAAGTTTGAGGTACAGTTCATGACCCTGTGGTCAAACACCACTGAAGAGTGGATAAAACAGCCCTGGTTCAAATCCCCCCCCCCCCCCCAAAAGGGATTTATATCATTGCAAATCATTTTAAAAAGATAATAGTGTGGTCGTGATAACATTTATAATAGTCTTGTATAGTGCTCATGTCTGGCACATTGCCACTCCTGGCGCTCCATTGTCATTACCCTGGCTTTAACACAACTGTCATTACAGCACTCAAGCATTCTAAGAAACTAATTCCCACCAAGTACCCATTTTTTTCACCTGGATGGAGTGCGGCAAATGTAGATTATTGGCTTGCCAAAGGACAATTGGTGCTGTGACAGGGATTTGAACCCCCTACCTTGTGGGTCACAGTCAGAAGACTTATCGACTAGACCACAACATCCCTTACATCTATGTATATGCAACAGCCTCATCAGTAGTAATACTGTTCTACCTTAAAGAATTGCAATTATTAATATCCTAGCATCGCCAGGTATCCATTTGATAAAATTGGTTTAAGAAAACAACAAAAAGGGAAAACCCCTTGTTTAAGGATGTGAGCTCTGAGCCAGGATCATTAAAACCCAGGCCCTCTCGTATGAGAGTCAGAAGCCTTCACAAACGTTCCACATGAATATGCAAACCTATTTACTATGGCAGTAGGAATATCCTACAATTAGATTTGAAAAGGAGGAGATTGCTTTTTGACAAAACTAAAATTAAAGATGAATCGCAAGAAGCACATGGGTCCATTTACCCTGGCTTGTTTCACTTTTTTATGAGGTAATGCAGAATTCTCTAGACTTGATGAAGTGATATGATTTGTGGGTCGCGCCCACTCATTCTCATTATTACACCATTGCATATAGTCATGACAATATAAAACAAACATTGCAGGGGTCTATAATTGGGTGGCCTTGTTGTTTTGGTGTGGAATTGTACTTGGGTTATTTATTTTATTATCATGAGTGTGCAAATAATCCATTCTTGTTAATGTTGATTCTAACTGATGTTTGCTCATAAATGAACGGCATCAATGAAACATGGAATGTGTAGGCAACTAAAGAGCGATGCATTTCTACTGTAAACAGAATTGTGCTACGTTTAGATGCTTTGTATACTCACGAACTGCCATCCAAGTGAACCACAGACATAAAGGCTGTTAGATACTTATATTTTTCTTTAAGTATATCGGTGGAAAAATACAAGATCATGATTTTCCCTCCTCATATCAGTTTCTACTAGATTGACAAAATGATAGATTTTCTGTAAACAAGTAGAAACAACCACAGAGCTTTATGTAAATAACAAAATTCAAAACTAATCTTAAATGCATAGAAACCATAAGCCTTGGTATTAATACAAAATCTCTCAATCTAAGCTACATTCATTTTCTTGTCCCTCGAAATAATGACTTACCTCAATTATTTTAGATGTTTGTTGTTGTTGTGCAAATTACATTAGATCCTGCAAAACATTTAGACAACACAAAAGCTGTATTTATATCCTTTAAAGATTTATTTTGAAATTAAAGAAAGAAGTCATAATCACTATATATAGAGGGTTAACAAATGTTGCTATATTGAAATACAGTTGAATATTTCTTCATGCTGGATTCTATTCATTTTCATCATGTTTTAATTCAATTTTTTCAGACAATGATGATAAAGTCATAATCGCTATATATAGAGCATTAACAATTTTTGATATAGTGTAATACAGTTGAATATTTCTTCATGCTTGAACACACAGGATTCTATTCATTTTCATCTTGTTATAATTCAACATTTTCAGACAACGATGATATAGTCATAATCGCTATAAGAGCATTAACAAATTTTGATATAGTGTATTACAGTAGCATATTTCTTCATGCTTAAACACGCTGGATTCTATTTATTTTCATCATGTTTTAATTCAATTTTTCAGACGGCGATGATATCGTCGGAGAATCTAGTGAAGATGGTTGACCCAGCACAGCTGACCGTTGATATGGAAGGTACTATGCACTATGATCATGAAGAATGGCTTCAACTTAGACTGGTAAATATCAATCTTCAAAGTCTGTCTGCATTTCGGTGATTCCAGGCAGTTTCTTCTGTTCAACAAAGTCTTTTATCCATCCTGGGGGGAGGGTAGTCTGCAAGCACAGACCCTAATTTGACACTTTATCAAAAAATCATAGTGCCTTGAGAGAAGCCTAGCCCAGCTACCTACTGGTTGTGTCAGGAGCAGCTACAGTACATGGCCTATGGTAGTCTAATAGTGCAGACTCACTTTTATGACTGACCAGGGTTTGTGCTTGCAGACTAGGGGGAAGGGGGGGGGGGGTGTTTCACAAAGATCCTAAGTTGGACTTAAAAGTTATGGAGAACCATTTGTAGCCTTTAATTAAATATATTCAAAAGCAAAAAAAAATCAATTACCGTAATTAACAATGTATTAACTGCACTTTTTTGCCGCCGAAAAAAATTCAAAGTAGGGGGTGCGTCTTATACATGGTACACACACAAAAAAATATTTTAAAAAATGTAAGTTTCGATTTATGCACCTCCACCTGGCGCTATGCCTGGCAATGTCTCCCAGCTCAGTAATCGGTGTGTTGACTCACCACTCGGAAACTAGAACAACACTCAAGTTTTTTTGTCATCTTGGTTTGAAAGTAATCTTTCTGATAGATCTCAATATGTAGTTTATAATAATAATTCCTCCAATTTTTCTTCTATTACACGACGTACCACAAGGTTCTATCCTACATGTAGGTCCTCTACTGTTTTTTAATTAACATTAATGATCTTACACATTCAGCTGCACCTCGCACTTAAATGAAAGGCCTTCCCGCGTGGGTTGTTTAACATGGACCAGGGGGATGTTTCACAAAGCTGTTCGTAAAGTTACGCATGAATTTAGAAACCTTCAAACCTTCCATCATTATAAACAAATTTTCTATAGGATGCTTTGTACCTTTTACTAAACTTGTTTCTCATCAGAATCTATGTTCAATCTTCTCCCTCCCCCTCTCTCTCTTTCTTTTTTCTATCTTTCTCTCCAACTCTCTCTTTACCATCTTTCTTTACTCTCCCTCAATGTATCCCCACTCAACATCCTCCTATTTATCACCTCATTTTCCATTCAACGGCAGTAATCAGTACTTGGACAATTTGATAATTTATCAATTGGATGTTTTAATCGCACCATATGTTTATAATTAGTTATACTTTGCAATATTGTATTCATAATATCTCTTCTTATCTTTGTTTTCACAACCTTTGTTTCTTATGTTATTTATGTGTTCAATTTGTAGTTATTAAGTACGTAAATATTTCATATATACATTGTTTTTATTGTGCAGGGCCCTCAGGGATAGCAGTTTATTAAAAGAGGCAACCCCTGCTTCACACCAGTCCTCAAATCACTCCATTGGTTGCCCATAGAAGAACGTGTTGTTTTCAAGATTATTTTGCTATTATTTCACTGTATACATGGCTCTGCTCCACAGTACAACATCGGCTTGATTAAGCATTACTTTCCCTCTAGACAGCTACGTTCTCAAAACTCTGGCTTACTTGTTACTCCTAGAGTTAAAACAAAGTGGGGGAGCGAACCTTCGCTCATGCTGGGCCTTCATTATGGAATACTCTCCCTCAATATATTAAGAATAGCAGTTCTGCTGAAGAAATATCTGTTTAATTTAGCTTATAATTGATTACCATTACCTTTCATGTCTGTACCTTCCCTATTGCACTTTGTATATTTGTATCCTGTATTTCATCTTTTGCACAAGCTGCGCCTTGAGCATTTGAGTGGATTTGGCGCTCTATAAATCTTATGTATTATTATTATTAAATAAAACTGTAAATAATAAATAAATCTCTATTCTCTACAGGCTCTGGAGGATTTCATTTGTAAAGCCGTAGACATGATGCAGCATCAAGAGCAGATCACACAGGAACTCAACTGCATGAACTACGCCATGGACATAGAGGGCGCTCAATCATGTCTGCAGGATCATGAGATGTTAAGACGCAGCATACAGCAGATGCCTGTGGAGGCTGTCAACCAAGAAGGACAGAAAGTACTCAGAAGGTAGGTTCAGGGACCCATTTCACAAGCCTTCTTTCAATGACAAATGACAAAAATCAGTGACAAATCTGCTGATAACCAATCAAGAGCAAGGATTCCAGTAGCTTATAACAAAAACTGTCATTTGTCACTGATGACAAGTTTTGTGAAACGCCCCCCATGTGCAGATGTGCAGGACACTTCACGGAATTGACAATCTGCATATAAGAGGTCGACAGCTGAGCTTCTTGGGTCATGTTATTTAAAAGAATGGTTTGGAAAATCTTGCACTGACTGGAAGAATCGAGAGGTAGAAGAGTAGGGGTAGAAGGAGGATTCTGTGGATGAGTAGCTTAAGGAGTGGGATTGCTGACAGTGGAATTGATCTTGGGGAGAATGAATTACTTCATAGAATATGGGACAGAGAGTTGTGGCATTCCATGGTCGCCAACGTCTCAGGACATGGCACGTAAAGAAGAAGAAGAAGAATACTCAATTCAACTACATGGACTTTCATTCCCTAAGTGCCTAGTTATGAACCTTTACATGTAGCTGTTAAGGATTTTTTGTATTTCCATCGTTAGAATTCACATTATATGCTTAAAGCCTTTTTCTGTGAACAACAGTAAACCAATAAAGGTTAATTTTTGCCAACAAATTTGAACACATTTTTGACTCCCAACACTTGGAGGGGCTTTAAGTTGTTACTTTGATAAACCATTTAGTAGGTTTCTTAAAGCTTGACATCCCGGTAGACCAAACCTTCCACCAGACCAACAGTGTTGAACCATTAGGAAAAGTTCATGAGACCTACATATGGTCTTGTGGGCTGTCAATCTCATGGGCCCTATGTCTTTTGGTTCTTCTTACAACTGTCTTTAACCTATCTGCAAGTGATGATTGCATTCTCAGAAAGGCCACATTACAGGTAGTGCCATGACCAAAATCAGACGTACAGAAGTTTTAAGTGTTCATAAAGGTTCGTTGCAACTATTCCTTTACAGATCACACAACCAGTCTTGCGATAGGCTGAAAAGAAACATACAATCCATGACCAGCCATGGCTGGCCCGAGTTGCATGACAGAACATTTTTTTCTTTAATGAGAAAACAAGAAACACAGTAAATTAGTTTCATGATACCATCCAGATTCAGGAGCCATTATTCAATTTCAAGAGAATTTTTTTTCCTTTTATCCAAACATGTATGATTCTATATTATAATCTGGGTAAAGTAAAGTGACTAGTTTAAAATATTGTTAGAATATTCCTGTATTCATTCTCTACATTCACCTATCTTATATAGGATATGTGGTGTGTTTGGAGGCGACTCTGTCACCGTGGATAGTGGGTATGGAGGTAGCTTCACCAGCTCCTCTACGGTCTCCCTAAACGCAGACTTCCAAGCGGTGGCGCCCCGCATCCTTCAACTCCTCGATAACGTCGCCAACACCAGGCAACACCTCTACCAGCTGTGGACAGCCAAACAAGCCAAACTAGAACAGTGCCTACAACTCAAATTATTTGAACAAGATGCCAAAAAGGTAGGTGTACTCAGCTTATGTTTAGTACTGGTAATCGTAATCATTTTCCATTGCAAGAGGAACTAGTGCGAGTTTGTTCTGAATTTGTTTTTCATTCGGTGTTGCCAGAAATCACATTTAATACATGCAAAAGACACATTGTGTGCATAGGTCAGAACTGATGGCTCACTTTTATTATGCTCATTACTCGGCTGTTCCATAATTTTCTTCCAAAACCATATGACAGGTATATTTTGGGGTTTGTTTTGAATGTTTGTTGTATGCTTTGTTAGACTCTGTGAAAAAATCATTACCCTGGGAAATGTGTCAGTTGAAGCCGTATCTGATTATTTACTTTACAGACTGACCAGTGATGTAACAATTCAAAAGACAAACATTCACATCTTATACCCTTTTCTAACTGCACCGATTTTCATCGGATGCATCCGGACGCATCCGATGAAAGTGCCAGTTAGAAAGCAACAGAGGAGAAATAGGCGATTAAATTCTCCTGCTCAAGAGCAGGAGAAATTCTCATTCCATCGGTGTGACACCGATGAAACGTGCAGTTAGAAAACGTTCGGGAGAAAAGGGCGATTAAAACAGCGATTAAAATGGTCAAAGGTCGCAGTATACGCGCGCTTTACCGTAACCAGCTGTGTTTGTTGACTTAAGGTTGAACAAGCTGCATGTTAGCTAGATGGAGCGCGGGCTTAATAATTACGTAATAATTTTTCACTTTCGGCGAGGGCTCGCCACAGCGAGTGAATTTCACCGGCAGTTAGAAACCGACAGGGGGAATACTGCGGTTTCACCTTTGTTTACATAAGGAAAATTCAATCGGTATTTTCATCGGTGTGACTCCGATAGAGTGCAGTTAGAAAAGGGTATTATTCACCCCCTTCACGGTTTAAAGGAACACAAGAGAAATGACCACTTGACCGATTGACATCCCCTAATAATTCAGAGTTTCTTTAAGTTAGTCATAAATGAGTATTTAAAAATCATGTTGCAATGGTATTGATATGCAAGTCATTGGTAAACTTGGGGATCTGCTTCATTCATATCTCTTTATCTCTGTTTCACTTTATTTCTGTTTCACTTTATATTTTCTAACAGCTATTTGATTGGTTAGAACACCACAGAGATTTATTCCTAATCAATCACACCGACCTGGGTCATTCAGTAGACATGGCAGCTGAGCTTTCAGATGAACACAACCACTTCGCTTCACAGTCTATGGTAAGGACACATCTAGGCTCACTTTCATAAAACATAACATCAATACTAAATGACAGAAACTAATAACAGGTGCCAAAATAATCAGATTTTTTCGGATGTGAAGAGATTTGTCACTGAATTCTGGTTTTTGTTATTGATATTACAAGTTCTCTGAAACAGGGCTGTGGAATGATTCATTCCCTGGACCACCATTTCCTTAGCCTCAAACCCTATGGCTCGAATTCACAAAGGAGGTTTAAACTTAACCCATGGTTTAAATCTTCATTTACATAACCCATAGTCTAAAATTAGCACAAAATAAGCGTGACATTGTAAGTCAGAGGTCCAATATTAGACGCGCGTAGGGCAAGGTGAGCTTATTTTGTGCTAATTTTAAACCATGGGTTATGTAAATGAGGGTTTAAACCATGGGTTAAATCTAAACCTCCTTTGTGAATTCGGGCGCATGAGATGCACATGTATTCAACCAGAAACTGTATGAAAATACTTCTTCCCGGTAACAGACAATAAATTCTCAGTAGTAACTCGGTAGTAACTGAGCCCTGTTCTATAAACAATAAAAATTGATTCAAATTGATCACAAGTCCTCAATCAACCGAAAAATACAATCGCTCAACTTTTCTGTCTTCAGGTGCGATTAATGTCAAATTCAAGTGTAGTTGCAATCAATTCAGATCAGTCACAGTGGCTGCAGCGAGGTTGATAATAAATAAACAAGTCTGAACAAAGGCTTCTACAGGAATTTGTAGCTTTTATTGGAGTAACCACTTCATTCCATTCCAATTCATTCCGTTTCATTCCATGAAAACTCTTTGCCTTGACTTAATGACAATAATAAGACTGAAATCTCCTTGATGCCCTGGCAAAAAGGGGATCCATGTTCATGTAGACTTCTGAGTGTTTAATATCAAGTGAATATCAATAGATGGCGCTATACTAGGCACCTTGCCTGAGGAAGTGATATTACAAATATGTATTCATGTCATGCATCGATAGTACAAGAAACAAATGACTTGGGTGATAAAGTATTTACAAGTGCACTGTCACAACACACAGTATTTCATTAACAGGCCTGGTCCTTTAATTTAGCTATAAATATTGGACATGTACCTAGACAGATGCTTTTTTTTAAAATGAGACCATGACACCTCTACGTTTGATTTTAGGGGATACATTATAGTGGGTGAAATGGTGGTTCGCTAAAAGACATTTGTCCATGTTAAAATTTCACCCTCTGTAAATATGTTATGCAAGACAATTTTGAATATTACTGTAATTGTTTTTTTTTCGATACAGGGCATGTATGTCCACATCAATAGAGTACTTTCTGCGGCATCGCAGCTGATTGATAATAATCATTATGCATCGGAGGTCATAAGGTCACACATGCTTCGAATCGACCGCGAGTGGAGGGCGTTTGCTGTGGCCTTGGATGAACGAAGCCAGCTTCTTGCCATGTCAGTTACGTTTCATAAGAAAGTTTATGAGGTTAGTATTCAGCAACGATGGTGCATAAAGTAAGGATGAGTAAAGGTGAAAATCATTCATGAGTTGTCTTATTTTCTAAGTGTTAGTTTAAAAAGAATGGCTCTTCAAATACCCTTATTTCAAATTATGATGAGAAATGGCTGAAAAGTTTGGGCCACACTTTCATCCCACATGTGTGTGTAATCCATATACACATTCTGTATGCAGTGAAAATGACTTTAAGCAAGATAAGCCAACTTTGTCTCATTTTGATTATTCCGAACCCTCACAATATACATAATTCTTATGTAATACATATTCAACCTTACCTATTAGATTCCAGATGGTTCTTTCATAATTTGATCACTTGACTAGAACTAAATCTTTTCTTTAAATGTTGTCACTTTTTTATCTTGATTTGTAGGCTGCATGTTTACCGAATTCTACATTAGGAAAGGATTGTGTGTGTTGATTTTAAGAAGAAATGACATTAAAAATAATAAAATTAAACATTAAACTATTGACTGCACCAAATGCTATTATCACTGTATACATCCATTCAAGTCTAGCTGAGAGCATTGTATTGAGATGTCTTTGTAATTACATGTATCCGATACACTTATCAGCATGCTGGGACAACACTAAGAAGAAGTCTGGTTGATTAGGAAGAGCGCCATCTTGTGGCTCATCTTTCCCAATCTTCCCTTCATATAATACCCTGAAACTCTGCTTTCAATAATGAATGCATCTTCCCCGTAAACACAACAATGAAGTGCATTTCAATGTTTGATGATAGATGTCTTATCTGTTATTTCGGAGAGTAATATGAAAATAGGTTGTTGAGCAAACAGAGTCTGTCACTTGTAACCAGGAAGTAACATCCTGCAATTAGACCAGTTTAGTAGTCCAGAAAGAGGGATAGCTCTATGTCCATGTA